>NC_048284.1:25529567-25829567 GCF_009762535.1 Notolabrus celidotus
CAAAGTAGCTAAAAAATTGAGGGCAATGGTCAAATTGATTGCAGCTCTGACCGGCTGATTCACATGCAGACAGAAAATTTGAGCCGCAAACACAGACCTCATTCAGTAAACATGTGGGGTTCCTCCTGCAGCTCATTGTCTCTGAAAGCATGCTGACTCGCTTGAATAACTAAAAAACAGAATCAGCCAGTGAGAAATTTTCAGACTTGTTCCTGAAAAGTATAGGTTACAAGGAGAAGACTGTACCAATAAGGAATCAAGTATACTATCATTTCTAATTGTCTTTACACTTATCCTCATTTCCCTCTTTCCTTTATCTCTTCCCTTGGTACTTTTCCTCACCCTCGTCTTCCCCGCTGTTATCCGTGCATTTTGTTTTCCATTTACTTTACACTCTTCTCTGTTATGTTACTTTTTGCTCCTTCTTGTCCCCCTTACTTGGAGCTATTTCCTGGATCTCTGATTCCCCAGATGACAGGCTCACAAAACATTGTCAGCTGCAGAGCTAAATTGTTACCCAGACACCAACCTCGCCGATGCCAACATGGCAGCTCCTTTTAATATCCCTCCTTCATTTGGATTTTTTTCACTCTCTTTTGGCCTCGTGCTCTCTTTACCCCTCTCCCTCTGTTCTCTCTCTGTGACGCTGACCTCTGGGATCAACCGAGCAAAACTGATTCCTACTTTTTCACGGATCACGAGTGCGTCAGTGGTTACGCAACACAGAGCGAGGGAGAGGAAAGAGAGTACATGTGAATATGTAACTGACATATTTGTCTATTTTTGTTTACATTGCTGCTTATCACTTAAGATTATCACTCCAAGTTTAGTCACTTCCTTCAAATATTGTTGTGTGCTTGTGTAAAATATTCATCTTTTTAGGCTTTGCTGCTGAGCAAACATAAAGTGTGCACTGTTGTTTAGACAGCAAATTCAAAATGTGTTCACACTCACAAGAGCAATTTTTTATAGTGACAGGTAAAATCACAGGATGAATCATTCCTACACCTGCTCAATTTTGGTGAGCACACAGTTGTACGTTTTAAAAATAAGGCTGCTAACCCTCACAAGGCAGAAAACCTCCTAGATAACATGTGAAAGACGACATAACAGATATATGACATGGTTCACATGTAAAAGAAGCACTATGCTGAGTGAACGCATGAGCAGAAAACTGAGGAAGGCTGTGTATTGTTTGTGAAGCGCCTAAGACTGTGTGAGTAGGATTTATGCAAAGAACTAGGTTAAGATGTGGCTTGAAGGGCTGTATTGTGAGAGTCTAAGTATGAACGCAGGAAGGCTTAGGAGTATGTGGGAGCGTGTGTGACTGTGCAGTGTTAGTGCGCCTGTGCAGAGGGGTGACATGTGTAGATGTGATGGCTGCAGCCATGCATAGATGTTCACACCAGGGAGAAAGTAAACAAACATGGCAGCCCAATGGTAAGAAAAGCAGCAACCACAGTTTGAACACACAGCCCCGTTCTCTCCCTCTGTTTTCACCCTCTCTTTTCTGTTTGTTAACTCGGCCTACATGGTGTTTTTTTTTTATTTTCTGTTTGCCCGTCTGCTTGTTTGTCTGTTTGTTTTGTAGTTTGCTGTATCGCTGAAAAACTATGTAAAATTTCAGGAATAATTGGAAGAACTGCCTTTTTTTTTCGCTCTGGCAAACGACAACAACGTCTTCTTCTACAAGGACATTTTCCTGACAGTTGAACTGTAAAGCCTGGAGGCCAACTCTTGTTTTGATTCTTGATTTAGATTCTCTGGTCCAACAGGTAATTGTCTTTGTGGACCATGATCACCAGATTGTGCACCATTTTCTCATTATGGCCATAAAAAACCTTTAAAAGTCTGTTTAAAAAATAACAATAAAACCCTTTTGATCACAAAAAAACATTGGAAAGGTCTGATAATGACTTCACAGCTTCTTTTGTAGCCAGCAAATATC
Source organism: Notolabrus celidotus (assembly GCF_009762535.1). Taxonomy (NCBI): domain Eukaryota; kingdom Metazoa; phylum Chordata; class Actinopteri; order Labriformes; family Labridae; genus Notolabrus; species Notolabrus celidotus. The sequence continues at coordinate 25,531,516 of NC_048284.1, forward strand.
TGAAGGAGTGATACCTGAGCCAAGAATTCATTTTCCTGCACTGCTCATTATTAACAGACTTTAGACTCACGATGCAAGAATGAAGGTCAAATTCAAACTAGTGGTGGGAGTCATCAGATGAACGCAGAGTACTCTACAACGCCTTGGTTGACGGAAACAGATAGAGCTGATGCCAAAGCCGAGGGCTTTAGGTTATCGTAGAAGAGATCAAGTACTTTTTAGTCTTAGTAATCAGGCCCTGCTTATGTGTGGCATAATGGTTCAATTTTGGCTTTGTAATGTAGCAAGCAAGTTAATATTCTGATAATTTTAGATAATTTTGGTGTACCTACCTTTTCTATGTACAGTTAGGACTAAAGAACACACAATCATAAAAAAAATCTTACAAAATAACCAGAAGGTTTTAAAGTATGGCTACTATATGGTCATATTTTAGTTCATTTCTGCTGGTGTTTAAAAAACGTACTCTAGAACACTGGTACAGAAGTCTATTGCATTCACATGAGAAAAAAGTTCTGCTCTGTTTTCTGAATTAACGACATACCGCTACAGTAAAATCCCAACAGCACCTGAAGGCAACTCAAGGAGGTAGCCCATGCCCTGGTTGTTCATTTTAATCCAGTTTTATTTACTTTGGCTTTAACCCCCAATTTACATGGGCGTGTCTAAGCTCCGTCTCAGGAGCTTGCCCCTACGCCACTTCGCTAAAGATATATGTTGAGTCTTTTTTTGGCAGAGCCCACGCCCTCTGAACAGAGAAGATCGAAGTCAGGCATGAGGATCGCATGTAACATGCGCACGTTTCAAAATAAAACACCATATACAGACTGCCGACCGTTAAAAAGAAAGTATAGCTCAGAAATACACATCAACATTTCTCCAGGATCAGCTGAGCAAATATGGCACGCTTCGATGCATTTGAAATGCATTCAATCTGGCTATGTGGTGACTCAAGGGACAGTCAGACAATTGCTGAAAATACTGGTTCTCACAGAGTTCAACTGAGGCGCCAGTTATCTCGTTAATTCAGGAAAACAGGGCAGATATTTTTTTCCTCATGTGAATGCAATACTCTTCCGTACACTGACTATGTGCCTCTTGACTCGTTGGTTTAGTTATTTAACAGCTTTTGGGTGCAGATAAATCATTTACAGGCAATGGAGGTCAACTGAGGGTGCATAGGTATGGCGCCAAGATTGTTTGCTACGCAACTGCTGTGTTTCACAAGTGTTTGCTATTTTCTGTCTCTCCCATCAAAGACAGACTTACCTCCTCAGCTTTCTTGTCTGTGGAGTCTAACATTAGTTGGCAGCACCCTTGCCTGACAGAGCGGCTGCTTTTTTTTTCTCTCTGGGATGTTGTTTCTACATGTGTCTGTGTGAGCATTTATGTGTGTAGAAGTGCGCTGCTCTAACAGCATATCCAACACTCTGACATCGATGACTACAAAAAGGTTGCCGCCTCAGTTGGAGAAATATTTCATGGAAGCTGGTGTAATTTTGACCTGTGCACTATGATAAATGAGATGAGTACTTATTAAAAGCAGAAGAACCTGAGATAATGGAAAAACATTCATGACTAACATTCACATTAGAGGTACAGTGTTAGTGATATGAAATGTTAAAAAAGGACGAAGAGAAAGAGCCTTTCTTCAGTCACCTACCAAGGGCAGACTTATGTGAGGTGAGGAGTGAAAGCTTTCATGCCACGTTATTTCAGATATATAAATATGCAAATAGCTTTCATAATATTACATGACTTTTTATCCTGAGGATAGCAGAAGAGAAAAATATAAGGCTGGTGAGGACCAGGTGGTCTTTTCATGGGACCAGACTAAAATGACAGAATCCCTTTAACCACATTATAATCAAATCTTTTTGGGATTCTATTATTATTTTAAATTTGTATATGCACTTTTCCTTTAATCAAACACTCTCCAGGCTGTTTGCAAACGAAAATGCTGAGAAGGCTAAAATAAAGATATTCAGGCGATTAATATTCCCCCTGCAAACATCCATGCCCACATGTTGTTACTTTAATTTGTAGCAGGAGAGCTTATAATTGGATGTATGAGCGAGGAAACTCCAGTAATGGTGCTGAACAGAGAGAAAATATCAACCAAATTCTCTTCTTTTTCCAATATGCCCCCAATTAACTGTGCAGTTGTGTTGTCTAAGGTGGTCATGTGACGTAAAAGAGACCCAGCATATGCTTTGTTCTAACCAAAATTAAAGAGAAAAATCTAACCCTCACCCCTCAGAATAAGACACGGTAGGAGCCATGTAGCGAATGCCCTCGCTCTGCTGGAGCCATTATGCAGATGATATGCTAATGAAGTCATCCGATTTGGTTCTGCTCAGGCTGCGCTGCACTGAAGGAAGATAATCAAGCAGTGATCGGCTCCTCGTGCTGCGCTCGCCGTGTGCTTGTTTGTGTGTGTCTGTGTTTCACAGCCGTGTTTGCAATTCCGTGGTGGTTTGCCTTATTTATATGAGAGGCTGTGTCTCCAGTTTACATTTATGTTGAAGTGGTGAATGTTTGTGTCTGTAGCCTTACGTTTACACTGCGAATGGATCCAACACAATGGTTCATTGACCAATTAAACACACTGCACAATGTTTTTAGAATTTGAATAGCAGAATACACCTTTACAGTATTGCAATGTAATGGAAACAGCCTCAAACACATCATGCTATCAACTTCACTGCTCGATACAAAAGAGACTTTCAATGTTCCTTTTTTTTTCAATTACTAATCCACAAGATAAGTCAGTCTGACACAAGCGCACCCTTCACCTGAGCATGTAGTGCACTGACTCCTGTGCATGCTACGATGGCCCTGAAGTGCAAATCACAATGGCATTTCAGAAAACACAACGGCAAATCAAAAAACACTAGAGCAAATCAGAAAACACAACGGCAAATTAGAAAACACAACGGCAAATCAAAAAACACAACGGCATTTCAGAAAACACAACAGCATTTCAGAAAACACAACGGCATTTCAGAAAACACAACGGCATATCAGAAAACACAACGGCAAATTAGAAAACACTTGAGCAAATCAGAAAACACAAGTAAGCAAGCACACATCTTTGGCACTTAAGTTCTCCATCAAAATTGCTTCCAATGTTCCTGTACCCGGCTCCTCTCCATCCTGAAGTCAGAGTGACTGGCAGAGAGCTGAACCAGGGGGAAATGTCACAAGGCATTGTCAAGACACATGACTGACTCTCTCCTCCTGTACTTAGTCTTTCTTTCATTCTGGTTGTATTGTGGCCAAACTCAAGAGTATAAACACATTTTAATCCTGCGCTATACACATCAAGTTAAACTTTTTATCCTGAGTATTTAAAATCTCAAACAAATGGAGGGAACACGACCTCAGTGTCCTCGGTGGAAGTTGTGTCCCTGTTGCCGTCACAACAAATGTACTGAGAGGACCTCCGCTACAAGGTTCTGCTTTTTATTCAAACATTTATTTATTTATTAAAGCTCAGCCGTAAGAGGCCTTCTAGCTGCTCCTGATTTCTCTGTTTCTCCTCTTAAAGTGATTCCTCTTGATTATTTGTATCCTTTTTTACTCTTTTACCTTTTATGTCCCTCCTTTTTGTCCTCTCTTTCATCCCTCTGTCCTTCCTCCCTCAATCCCTCTCTTGTCACTCTTTTAATCTAACCCATTAGTCACACACTTCCCACCCCCACTCCTCTTGTTTGGCTATCAGACAGTCATCAGTTCATTTTACGTTTCCTCCATCCTCTCTCTTTCTTTTCATCCCCTTCTTTGTAAGATCAGAAAAATAGTGCTTTTTCTTTCATGATTTAATCATCTGTATCTCCTTTTTTCTTCCATGTCTTTCTTGATCTCTTACTCCTCATGTTCTTTCCAGTTCATTTAAAGTTCAGAGCTGTTTCCAACGCTCCCCTTCCCCACCCTCCATCCATCTGTGAGTCCCCTTTTCCAATGCACTACCTGTTCCCTATCCTCTCCAGTCCTGGCCCTGACCCTCCCTGAAGCTTTGAATAAACAAGACACATCTTTTTGCATTTCACCTTTTTTGAGTTTGAGTGAAGCTGAGCAGATAATGGATTCAACTTGCATGTTCTTGTAGCCGAATCTCAAAGCCTCCCAGCACACCCATTAACCCCTGTTGCTTCCGTGCCTAACTGGGGGTCCTCTGAGAGCCTCACACAGCTGAGGCGTTTGATAGCGTTTGATCATCATCTTCCCTTTCATTTGTGTGCATGTGTGTTTGTATGCGATGCTCGGATTAACACATCCTATTGATCTCTGCTGCCCTGTGCCTCCACAGTCTGACAGATCTGCACAAAGCAATAATTAGTCGTATAATTGGCTGATCACTTGCACGGAAATATGCTGAGCTATCACACTCTGCTGCTGTGGCGTGTTTTGACCCTACAGTAGAGTTTGACAGGCACGAGTCTTTGTGAGAGTCAACTAATGTGGAGGATGACGCATTGGGAATTCTTTGTGATTATGAACTCAGCGCCTGATCGCACTCTGTTAGACTCATTAAAGCACAGTTAGAAGACTTGATTAATTAAAGACTATAGTTATTTGTGTCTCTATGAAGAAGGTGGCATGCTTTGCTTATAGTTGTCATGTTGTGTTTCTGTTTGATTGAACTTCTAGGAGACAGCCATCTTGTTGTTTCAGCTGCTTGAGGGTAAAAAAAGAAAAAAGAGTGAGGTTTCAGAAGGCTTTTATCCACTAAATTGCGTGTTAAATGCCTGGCTCAAGGGTGTGTTTTCTACAACTGTTGAGGAAGAGAAAAAACATTTGGCATTTGCATGTTTGCCCAAATTTTTTGGCTGTTGGAAAATTCGGTATCCCTAATTTCACACCATAATGTTTTGACACTAGTGGTTATTTATCTACACATTGGTTGGTGACATGTGGAGCAGATTTGTGACATTACTGCCAAAATTAGTTGAGTTTCACCAAAACCGTGTAGCTGGAATGAATCTACCCGTTTATATGAATGGTCAAAAACTATGAGAGAATTGATGTTTTATTGACTTATCTTCATGGCTGAAGGGCTTCCATGTCTGTCATCAGGTAGATTCATCTTGCAAAGCTTCAAGCTGATTAGCTTGTTCCCGGTCAAAGGATGACTGGACCAATGAGCATCACTTTAGGAGGAAGAGGCGATTTGGTTGTGATGTAGGCAAGAAGTGACTAGAAGTCTGTAAATGATGGTGGCTCGTAAAGAGATTAGCGTGTATACAGCTATAGCTTCAGTTTTATCAGCACTGGACAACATTTCTTTATCAAATGAAGCACAAAGGCCTTTAATGCAAACATTTTACTTAGTAAACTGGCAAGAATTGTGTATTGACATGACAACAGCTGCCTGCCAAGCTTGTGTTATACTCCTCAGTGGTGGTGCATGTCAATAACTGCAGCAAAACATTTTTCATTATAGATCTCTGACGTTATGTGTCACATATTTAATGAAACAGCTGATCAACATCCTGCATTCTATGTCATGTTTGGACTCCCTGGACAGGTCTGGGTGTCTGTCGCTGATGTGCTTGGCGAGGTTTGGAGTGTCTCCTCCCTTACACTATTTGCAGCATCTTTTGCACACAGGCTTTGATAAGTGAATGGGTTCGCCATCAGAGTCAACTCTGTGGGCGATGTAGTTCCCACAGGAGACTCCGGCAGCCGGTTCTGTTCAACACCTCGGGGTGTGGAGGTATTCCTTCAGAAGGTGACTCACTGTTCTCTGGTAGTGGACTTTTGAGGCAGAGGCTTTGCCTTTTTCTCTTTTGTTGGAAATTAAGGCTCATGCTGTATAAATGTAAATTAAAGGGAGACATTCGCTTGTCAATGTATTGCCAGTTTTGTGAGTGTTTTCTTCTTTAGATCAGTTGGAATTTAAATCTCACAATAAGTGACAAGTAAATTAGTCAGAATATCCCTAGTATTTACATCTATGGGATAGACCAGTGGTTCTTGATTGATCAGCCTCAGGACCCACCCTCACTACCTTTAATGGCAAGTACAACCCAAGTTTGTAACCCAAGGAATGTATCCTTTAATGCCAGTTGACCAGTGTGTTGCGCATTATGGCTCTGTGAACCTGATGTGGGTCCTGACCCACCAGTTGACAACCACGAGACAGGCAGTCATGTTATACAAACCCTAATGTGCCCCCCTCCAACTTTGAGGATCCTTGAATCCCAGAAAGCACCATCATCAGGTTAGAAATGTAACCAGTCGAATATTGTAGCTAATGCTAACATGTCAAAAACGAAGCTGAACATAGTAAACATAAAATATCAACATTTACATTGTAAGCATGTTAGAATCCAAACCTTAGCTTTTGGCTCAAAGCCCTGTTAAGTAAGGCTTCCCGGAGGTACTTAAATGTCCAAAGAGAGATAAAACCAACAACCACTTAGCACCACTTGTAAACTGTACATCAGCAGGGTGTTAAGCTAAATGCTTACATTGTCATACTTTTATGCTTATTTAAAGTGTTAAAGATGGAAATCTGTGATAAAAATGAATGAAATTGCCAGCAAGTGAGCATTCTACAGTGAGCTTTATGCTCGTAGCACTGCTTCATATAAGTGCTACAAGCATTGGCATTGGTGTAGTTTCTAGTCTTAGAAGTATTAGTATTTTTTTTCATTTCATATTTTTACCAATCAAAGAAACTTTGAAAGGATAACCAAGTAGAACAAAACATGCACCCACAAATTGTATTCATTTTACTGACCAACAAAGCTATCCTCTCACAGCGAGCAATCAATTTGTTGTCCTTGAGTCCCTTTTAACCCAACATCAATATAGCTACTGTCACCTCTCACTGGTATAGACTCCCACCTTACCTTCCTGAATGGTGCCATGCCAATACATTTAACGATGGCTGTATGAGTCTTTAGTTTATGAGCGAGTGTGTAAACCAGAGCCACTGAAGGCTCATTCTTGAAACCAATCAATATCTCATTCAAGCATGACACCATCACCATGCACCCAAGCGTCAAGTGAGGCAGAGCGGTGATGGGTACACTTTGTTAAGGGTTAAGCTGTGAGTGTGTCAGTGTCTGTGTCTGCACGTCTGGAGGGAGATGGGCGGCTAATGGACGAACCCTTTCCTCTCACAGGACTTCAGTGAGAGGTTGGAGAACAGCTCTGACCTTCAGCTGACCTGTGCTGTGAAACGATCACACCAGTCACTGACATATCCGTGTGCGTAGACGTGTTAACTTGTCAAAGGATGATCATGTGTGACCTTGTACATTTTTGGCAGGAGATGTGTGCATCTCCTTGTGTGTGTGTGTGTGTGTGTGTGTGTGTGTGTGTGTGTGTGTGTGTGTGTGTGTGTTTGTGTGAGTGAGTGAGTGAGTGCTTTGCTGAATTATAGAGTATGTTTGCTTTTTAACAGATCAGCAGAAGAGGTGATGCCACAGTCAATGTCACAGCCTTCATGCATAATTGCTCCACTTTGTCATTGCCAAGGGCCGGACGAAGCCACATCTGATTGCCTCCCCTCTTTCTCCTTCCCACTCTGCCTTTTCCTCTCCTCTCTTCACTCTTTATTCTCATTAGACTCATTAACTTATCCTGCAGAGACAGACGGAGCGAGACAGACAAAGAGTGAGCGCGCTGAATATGCTAGAGGTAATCAGAGTGGTCTAAAGAAGATTTGTGTTCAAGGCTTTTACCTCACAATGTAGTTGATGAGCCACAGATAGAGATACATCACAGTGTAAACCAAGAATAGCTTCTTCAGGCTAAATGAGGCCTCTCGTGAAAGGGTAATGTATGACAGCATGTCTGCTACAACAGACCTGGCGTGTAACCATGAGTAGGAGTGTGTGTGCGCACTCGAGCGTCACTGTTTGTTTGCAGGTGCTTACCTATTTGTGAGCGTGCGTAGTGAGGGCAGTAAGAAGACACTGAAGCAGTAGAAAGCTCACCCTCTCTGCTGTGCTGAGAGGTCACCCTGTTTGGCGCTTACTCACTGTCCGACGCTGTTTAAAAATTAAGTGGAAAATTCAGTTTAGAGAGCTGCAACTTTCTGGACTGACATTTTTGGACGAGTGCGTCTATCTGTATTTCTCCCTCATTAAGGATGTGCTCCTGCCCTTTATAGATTAATGTGAGTGTTGCTGATAGTTTTGCATTTTTTTATGCAAAAACATAAATCATCTGAAGCTGAGAATTACATTTACAAATAAATAAGTTTCCCGAAGATGGATTTTTAAGCAATCAATCACATGAAAAACATCAAATTTCCTCCACACACTAATCCAAACTTTCTTATGTGTTGTCAGGGTGTGTTGGTTTAAGAATTTGGGGGTTGTGTGTGTGCGTGTTGTTGGCACATTTGGTCATGACCCCATGCTGAAAGGCCGGCAGTGAATGCAGTTGGACCATCTCATGGTTAAATGATGGGCCCCTTTCGGGCACTCAAAGGGCTTTGAAACACTAAGTAATTGGTTTTCCTGGCAGAATGGGGCCACGGATGTAGCTTAGGGCCAGTGTGAACTCCACTCCAGCTCAGGACACTAGCTTGCTAAACCTCTGGGTACATCCTCTCTAAAACAAAGGCAAAGAAAATGGAAATGTTCAACCTACATATTTTCTTTGAATATAAAGAAGGGGAAACTGTAAGAACAGGTTTTTATTTATCTGTCAAAAATTTAGTTTAAAGGCTCTTTGCTGAGCTACATTAGCATATTGAATCTCAATTTGCAATCTGCAGTCTGCAACTTCTACCCTACGATATAACTAATTCCTCAAGGTGAGACTCCAAAAGCCAAATTAAACCTCACAGTCAAGGTGGAAATATGAGCCTCACAAATGTGTCACTGCATTAAAAGGTCCAAAAACAGCACTATCCTTTTAAAGAGCTGGGCACTGGTTATATATTTGGATATTTAGCCAAGGGCGTAATTTCAGCCGGGGAATCAAGGGACATGTTGTCCTTGCCTTCCAAAATCTTATTTTTGTCCCCATCACTTTGCAGAGCAAAGTTTCAGATCCCATAAAATCCTAAAAAGTTTTCTTCACAGTCTAATGAGAAGGGGGTGTGACAATCCATCAATCTTGAATGATCCATCAATTGGTTGAACAATGACTCAATCAACTCAATGGAAAGTTTAAACATTGATCTTCTTCAACATCTTAAAGATACACTTTTATTTGAGGTGCCTGTGTACCTGTGCATTATCCCCCATGCTCAACACTTCTGCTCAATATTTTTCATCAAAACTGAACCACAACTCCAAACCAGGGCAAATTTAACAATTTCCATTCCATTTCTCATCAGTACAGATTTAAGGCCTTGGCAGTGTTGTCAAAAATGACAGTTTTGAGAGCTACACTGTACTTTCATCTCATTGAAACAACATTTGAGTGAAACATGCATATGGAGGCTGTGTGATCAAATCAGAGGGGGGGTTATACATACAAGGTGGTGAAAACACAAATTTGCATAATTATGTTCATAATCAAAGGGAATCAAGCCCTCTTAATGTTAAACGATAAAAAACATTTACATTGGAAAATGAAAATGTCAAAATTGCATTTTTTCTTCAGATGAAATAGAACTGATTGTGTTAAATGGGTTAATAATAACTGTCTGTAATTGATTGCAGGCCCCTGAATGGAATAAAATCAAAACTCTATCAAGCCAGACTTTGTGACACCGGCAAATGTTGTCATTGTCCAAAGAGCACCTGTTCTACTGAGTTCCTGCCAAAATCCCCAACTTACTTTGAAGGAACAGTTCTATCTGCACTACTTTTACCTCCTGAGTTTTTCCTCTTAGGCAACAAGCAGAGAGCTCTAAGGCTCTTGGGGATATAGAAAAACTGTGATTAAAAAAAAATCAATATTGATCAATATTGTTTTTTTATCACAACAAACAAGTCAGTCTAAAGTGTAACATAATGATGGTGAAGTGAAATAGTTATAGTTAAAAGATGTATTTACAATGGTTTTGGCAGTTTTAATTCAAAACAATGACATAGTCTTATGGATGCTCCTCTGCTGACACGTCTTTTCTGGGGTGGTTGAAAAATGAAAATTGAGCAATGATAGAGGGTTCAGTGGTTGATAACTGTCAGCGTTTGTCAATCAGCCTGCAGACATTACTCAGGTTAAAAAAGAAGTACTCTTCTGCCTCTTTAAATCAGGGTTTAAAAATTCCCCTGAAAATGTCCTTAAACTGAGCATCTTCATAATAAAAATCAAGAGTCCATAAAAGGATTTGTCACAAAGTATGAGGTCCTTTTTGAAGGTGTATGCTCAATGCCCTCCACTTCTTTTTTCTAACTATCATTATTTTGAAAGCGTTTAACTGGAAGCACCTCTGAGAGAGAACCTCTGACTTAATTGTCAACCTAAAAAACCAAACCCTGACCCCTCTGTTCAGCCTTCTGTTTGATGTGAAAGAACACAGACACATGGCCCCTGGTGCCTCACAATTCTTTGAAAATTATACTGCAATGTGATAAATGTGTGTGTGTGTGTGTGTGTGTCCGTGTGTGTGCGTGTCCGTGTGCAGCCTGGTATAGTATCAAGAAAATAATTCAAGCACACATGCATGCGGGGGGACGTGAATTCACACTCAAATGCAGGTTCAGTCTGCTCGATCGCTCAATATTTGTCCCTGAAATGTCTCCGTCCTGAAGAGGCATCTATCTTTCACCATGATAAACACACATTTGTACTGTACTCACATACACAGGCCTCTCAGCTGATGAATAACTCATATATATATATATGTGTGTGTGTACATACATGTTATTTGTGTGTGGCCACAGAGGAAAACTTCAGTTGCACTGAAAGCCTGGCTTGCCTTGGGCACAGGAAGTGCTTTATGTATATTGGCCTACATGCTATTTGCTCTTGTGGGAAACTGTCAAGAGCTAATCTGAGAGACTGATAGTGGATGGTTTTGGGGAAAAGATGTGGCTACGGCTAGGGAGTACACTGTTTGACTTTCTTCTTTTTTGATGTAATCATCTTTATTGTTTTTCTTTCCATATGCTTCCTCTACTCCCACATCTGGGCTTTTATAGCTTCACTGTAATGGATACCCTGTCTTCCATTTAGTCATACTAAATAGTTTTCTGCATTCGGCTTTGTTTATCGACAATTGCAGCAAAACCTCAGCAACGTTTCCTCCTCTAAATATAATGTTTACGCCATCTGTTGCTTTCAAAAAGATAGAATTCAACTTGTGTTTGCACCTCCATTCCACACATGTATACTAACACTTATCCCATTTCAATAAGTCTGACACTCTTTATTTCATGCTAAAGCTGGTTTTAATGGTTTGTGATGGAAACATGAAGGGAGGTTTTATACATCTTTTATATGTTAATGCATGAGAGGGCATGTTATCCTAATATTAGAGTGCAAATATCACAATTCACATCGAATCACATGTCAAGTGTCACAGATCTGATACGATTTTTGGAACAACCAAAAAAAAAAAAGGAAATATCTGAAATAATAATGTTAAACTCCTCTTATTTACTCGTAGGAGTATGAATTATGCAGCCTGTGCATCTTTATTATTAAAATAAACATTTCTCTAGTTAATTAGATAAATACCAGAAGATGATGCAGATTTTCAATTCATACATTTATTGAATAAACTGTCAATATGTCACACTAACAAAGGACCTCTGCATCTCTGCAACATCACGCTCCTATTCAATGTTCCATCAAGTTATATCAAATATACAGTAGCTTTGGTGTGTGATGCAAAGAGGTCTTCAGACCTTCACTGGAGGACTACTGAAGAGAGATGAAAACAAGATGATTCCACTTCCATCACACAAAAGAGACACACACGGATAGGAGAGGCTGTAAGAGAGAGAAAACACAGTCAGGCAAGGAGTTGCGTATATGTGATGATACATTTAGAGAGGAATTCACACAAGGTAAATTAATTCAGACCTGTGACATCATCCAGCTCTTCTTCAGTTCGTGTCCTCTTTGTGCCCTTTTGGAGCCGGTTTGAAATCACTGTCATCTTCTTTTTACTCAGATTGACCCTGTTTATCAAACACTGTTAAACTTGGACGTGCTAATTTGATGTTACCCTCTGGTAAAAACAGACAAAGGAGCGTCATGCGAAGCCCACGAAAGTACAAGAGCGTCATGTAGTGTGCCATGGAGGTGCTATAATGAAGAGCCAAGTAAAATAGGATATGGAGAGAACAGGAAAATGTACAAAGAGAAACCACTGAAAGAGTCCTGGTAGGCCAAGGGGTTTACTGGATCACTCCAGCCCACCTAAAGCACTGGCAACTGCCGTCTTTGGCCTTCTTAATGCCTCTTCAAAAACTGCTGAAGCTACGTCCTGTGATATCAACACCCTGTCCTCGAGATACACAGTCTTTATTTTTGTCTGAAGATAACATCAAAACATTACAATTTCTTTACAGGCAGGCCATGTATGACTATCCCTGCTAGGATAGCTTTGTTTGATTCAATCAGAATCAGCTTTATTGGCCAGGTATGCTTGAACACACAAGGAATTTGACTTAGGTAAACTGTGCTCTCTTTGTACAAGGCATAAGAATAAGAATAAGACCTACAAATAAAAATAAAATAAAAATAATAACAGTAACATCAGCTATAAATACAAAATAACAACAAATAGGCATGACTAATATGTACAGGCTAAAATAATATGATAAAGTGCAGTGGTGAGTAGCAGAGGTAGTTTATCACACCAGAAAAAGTCTATTAATCCTGATTCAAATAAGGAAGGATATCAACAAGACAGACCCGGCAGAGGCTTGCAAACCCACAATGGCAGGAGGCTAATTTTGCAGTTAATATTCCGCCTAGAGTTTGAAGTCACAGAGCTCAGGGTGGATTGCTGTACCAGTGCAAATACATGTGTTCATGTAAAGGAGAGCATGTTAAGAGAGCAAGCTCTTCTTAAAATGAAGAAGGGCTGCTCACTGGATATTTAAGGAGACAGTCATTTATCTGGAAAGCCTATATGTTTTTTTCTAAGTTTCTCAGAGGGAGTCTTCAAAGAGGAAGTCAGGTTGTTGCAGTGAGTCACCTTAAATCTCTGACAGCTTGGTGAGCCTTGACCTCGGTGCCCACAGTTACCTCAGGCGCTGAAAACACTTGGCTGAGAGGGTGGTCACATCACGCTTTGTGAAGTCTCCTCTCTTAAGGGTTCAGTACCCTTAGAAAGTTTGGAATGTTGAAAGACCTTTAAAAGATGGGACCTCAGTCAAGATCTCACTTTGAAGCATTCTTGGTAGGATGGCAGAAGGCTTTTCCAAAATGCTGCAGTCTTTTGCTTTGGTGGGAGGTTTCAGGTTTGCATCACAGATCGAACCAAAGACTCGTAATCCATTATCGAACTCTTTTTCTTTGTCTTTACTGTAAGTATCGTCCGCTAAAGTGAAACATTTTGGAACACAAATCATAAGAAGAACAACCCCGGTAAAGATATAACTTAGATAAAGCAGCCTGGTCCAAACTGGCATTTCATGCTTATTGAAAGTTGGCTCTCTAGCAGCAGAGAATCAATACAAGGCATGGGAGTGTGTACTACAGTACTCTAGTCTGTTTCAAATGAAGATATCAATAAGTTGTTCTCCATCAATAAGGGTTACTGAGGTGGAGGATCAACTTAAGGGTTTTCTTTTAAGCTCTATTTATCCAGCTGTGTCTTCTCTTTGAAAATAAAACCTCACATGCTCGAGGTAAATTCTACAAAAAGATATCTTTCAACCAACTATTGGTGTCATGACTCTGTTGGACCCCTGGATCCTAGCACTGTTTGGTAACATTTATGTTTAAGCAGTGCTTTGCCTGGGTCTGAAAATCCTTGTTTTCCACAGTGGATATAAATATAAAGCCAAAGGCAGTGAATGAGACAATGCTGTCAGTTCAGCCTGACAGCTGTCAGATGTCACCCTTATAGAGCCTGAGGAAGAGGAGAAGGAGTGGGAGAGCTTCTGCAGCAAGCTGGCTAAATGTATGGGAAAATGGAGTTCATCTATTAAAGACAATTATAGATTTGACTGTTATTACTTTATTGACATCAATTTTCTTCTTGTTTTACAAGACATAAAAAATATGATAAAAAAGGAAAAAATGTTCCCTATCTCTTGTGTACATTTAAATATAAATATGACAAGATTTATATCTTCTAACTTACGTGCAGGATTATTTTAAAGTTTCTGCAAACATCTGCATCAAGCAGTGTAAAAAGAAAGCAGACTGGATCATCAGAGTATCACTCAGATCAAAACCTGTTCCAGTAGCTGCCTCCGGGACAGAGGTTGCTCTCCCTCAGGGCAAGGACTGAGAGTACGAGAAGGAACCTTTTACCTCAGGCCATACGGACAATCATTCGTTCTTGTTTGACATTTTGCTGCTAAATAAAAGTCACATACTTTTGCCATTGCATTTAAAGACTTTTGTAGTTCTCAATTTTTTTTTTTTATATTCTAGATAATGCTTTTAACATTTCCAAATGCTTTTGGGGTTGTCTTTCAGCCTATTTCACTGTGTCTATCTATACTTAGGGAGCGGATGGATGCAGACCAACTACTTTCACTGTGCTTGACCCTTGACCTTGAACGGGGAAACCATAGTCTGTAAATGCCTTAGTTCAAGATGAACACAAAGTGGACTAAACAATTGAACATTGTCACCCTCAATAATCAGCACCAGAATTACTATTTGAATATGAGCAAGTTGATTATACTTTTATTATTTCAAACATTTAAAGTTGGTCATATGTTGTGTGTAAGTTGTAGTGTAGACACCCACTACCAGCCAGGACTGTAGCTCTGCTTAATGCCAACTACCATAATGTTATAATGCCCTACTACTCAGATGTAAACAAGCACAGATGACCGATCACATTTCATAGCATGGCATGGTTTGCCGATGTTTTGATTCAGAAAATAGAGATGAAGTTAAATGAAGGCTGTGTTTTGTAAAAGTCGCATATAACCACTCAATTAGAGCAATTTGTAACCATGTGACATGAGGACATTAACCTGCAAGGTAGACTGAACACAGGTGGTGTTGGCTCTGCTAACTTTAGTCACACTCGGCAAACCAATTGACATTGCAGACTCTGCGATCCCTAAATAAATTGTGTTGTTGTTTTCTGAGTTTGAGACTGGTATGTTAGACTAAACTAAAATGTCATTTTTGAGGTACTGGGATATTAGTCGTTTTGGAACATCCTTAGCCTTAATCGTCCCACACAGCGTCTCTGTTGAGGATGAAAAACTTAACAGCATTTCATGTTTGATGTAAAACTGTCTTAATATTTTCACTGTAATCCCTACAGTAGCATTAAGGTCACAAAACATGGCATTTTAACACAAAAACTGAACAAAAATTCAAATCAACGTTAACTTCAATTCATACCTTAAAACACCTTTGTAATATTTTGCACTTAAAGCTAGGGTTGGTCGAAAGGAAAACTAGCATGAATTTGAATGTAGCATTTCCTCAGGACTCCGTCTACCCCTCTCCCCTCCCCTCGGAGCTCCTCCAAAATGACGCCCCCTGCTCACATGCATGAGCACTGCTGATTCGCAACAATATGATGGTGACTGATTCAAAACCGGTCCTCAGCACCTTGGTTCTGTTTTGCACAATATGTCAAACCCAAAACATTATCATAGTGAAAGTTAAATACACAAACAAACATGAAATGTACGCGCAGGAGGCGGGAATAACGGCAGGACGGGATTGGATTGGTTTCATAAATTGGACCCCTAAGGCTGTGATTGGTTGGTGTTTTCCCAGGTTTACTCCGGCTGTAGATAGCTGTTTTTTCCCCCCTTTTTTTTTAAAGAACACATTATGTATTGATTGCCATCGGGACATAAAGATCATTTTAACCAGTATACCAAAAAGTGTTTCTAAACCTGACTACCAACCCCAGCTTTAAGTATTTCAAAAACCATTTAGTCTAATTAACTGATTTATTTTCACTGAAATAACAATGAAATCATTTTAATAATCCTCCTGAAAACTTGCTTGAAATCTTTGCAGGTGATAGTCTGTGTCCTTGCTATAATTATATTAATGCTCAAGCTACACAGGCCTCAAAGCTAATCCATGCATCAGAAATAATAATGATACATTTTTACATTAAACTCAAATGTCATTCATGTCACTCCCTCCAACATCAATTTGTCTTCCAGATTAATTCTTAAATCCAGGTCAAAGAATAAACTGTATATTATGATTCTTCACATTTCAGACCTGGTTTGAACACAGCCCAGTAATCTGGTTTACAGATTTCTGTCGGCCGTGCAGCACAGCATGTACTGCACATAATCAAATGTGCGACGTTGAAAAATGCTACATCTGTATTTATATTTCCTCCCCCTCTCCTCTGCCCTTGTCCCTCCATCTCTTCCCTCCTCTTTTCCCCAGTCGTCGGCTGTGTGCCTGGTTGTAATTGAGTCATTTTCTCCTTGTTCAAGCACTGTCTCCGGCAGGCAGCTGCATCAAGGTGACCTCTCGCTATTGTTTGGGCCTCTGTGTTTGTGTCTCGCTTGCTCACCAACATAATCACTGCCTTTCAAGTACTGTAATGGGTCAGCTGTGGCTGTGACACATTATTTCTGACCGTGGATATCTCGCTTCATGGCTGGATATGTCAGCAAAGAGGCAACAAGGTATGGCAGTGAATGTAGTGATGTAATACTGCAGTCAACCCCTTTACCTTTCCTTGGGCCCCCCTCCCTCATAGCATACTCCCCCACTCGTTTCTGACTCTGGGCTCTTTCTGCTCAACCTCTCTCTATGAAAACAGCCAGGGGGGAATCAGGATCTGTTGGGACTTGAATCTCCTCTCCTCTCCTCTTCTCTCTCATCTCCTTTCCTCTCCTTGGAGCGTAGTTGCTCAGAGGAATAATCTCTGTCTGTTTAAAGCACTAATCCATCTGTCCATCCCAGCCTATTATTTGTTGCATTAGGCTGGACAGATGGGGTAATTACATTGATTTGACTTTCATTTAACCTTCATTTAGCTACATGACACTCGACAACAAAGTTTCAATGACAAAACATTAAATTCAAACAGTACGGGATGCACAGGACTTGATGCTGAAAGCTTCAGTCCTTCATTAGCTTGTGCCGATCTGCCTTTGTTTATGATCAGGAAATAGATGCTCACAGAACTTATGGCCTGAATGTCAAATGAGTCCATCTTGATTACAATTTAGAGCTGCTAGTAAATTGGAAATCAACCCCTATTCCAATACAAACAATTAACAGATTGCAAAGTCTCAAGTTGTTGCAATAAAAAAAAGAGATTTTTATGTAAACAAGCAATGCTTTGTCACTCAGCATGCATTCATTTTACCTGTTGGGAAGGAGTCCTGGGTATAACGTCCATGTTTTTACACTGTGCAGTTTGAGGAAGTTTAATCTATCAGATACTCAAATATTAATTTCTGCCAATTTAAACGTGGAAAAAAGATGTCTTTTGAATTTTTGAGGGAAAAGTTGCAAATGCAGGTATTGTGTAAAAATATAGAATAACAGCTATAAATAGTAACAGAGTTATAGCTCGTATGCAATATCTAATATTTATTTATTTTGTGGTTAAGTCATCAAAGTCCTTGTCAGAGGAGTTAGTTCTTCTCTTAGCCTCGACCCTTTGTTGAATGTCCTCCTCCGTCTCTACTACCCACATATTCTATCTCTCTTCAGCTGTCCTCTTTAATGAAGGCAAAAATGCCCCAAAATATCACTTCAGAAATGTTGATTGCACATAATTGTAAGACTGAAGAGTCCAACTTGTTAGTATGCTTGCTTGTAAGAGGGACAGATCTTTATCCTTAAATCGATCACGTGTCACCAAGATCTCGTTGAGCTCTGAAAACATGCAGGTTTGTCAATACACATGGCCAGTCAGACAGGCTATCTCGGCACCATTCACACAATACAGCTTACACACAACACTGCCTCCCTATGTGTAGCTTTTATGTTATATTGATCTCAATATCATTTTAATTCTAATCCCTTTGTTGCAGTTTAATAGTCTCCCAGTACTGTAGTATAGACTTTTTTTAGTGTTGGTAAACAGTATGATGTGTGATGAAGTATTTTGAAGTGTTGGAAACAGACAGCAATTGGTTTGATAATTCATAAATTTGTCATTTATGGTAGAGTTAAATTGTTTGCCGTCTTTTAAGTCTATTTCCAAATATAATGCGAGTAACAGGTCAGTTCTAGTACAGGAAAGTATTGGAGTTCTTTACAATAAAAATATGGTGTTCGGCATTGGCAGTGGCAAAAATGAGTTTGAGAATATCGACATGTTGGATTGGATTTGATTTGAAAGTGTTTATTTCGAACATGTAAAAAATAACATAACACGATGATAAACAAAAAAAAACAAACCTTACATACATGCAAAAAAAAAACAGTATGAACGCTTAGATGAATTCTATTTATATATCCAGAAAGGAGTGGAGGATATTGGCAAACATCCCTAATGTTAAAACTTAAATGTATTAATCACTGCAAATATTTGATGTAAGACACGAAAACAAAGGCTATCCTTATTTGAAAAAAACAACGTAGGTCACATGAAGGTGTATTAAGTTCAGTGTGTTTTATAACCAGCCTAAAACTCCTTACAAGAGCTTTAATATCATCAGTTGCTTCTGTATTTGCTATACTGAAAACAGAACACAGTTTCCAGCACAAATTGAGTTCTATTGAAAGAGGTGAAGAGCAGAGTTGGTTTCAAACCCTGCCTTGTTTCTAAAGGTCATAAAATACATAAAAGTTGATAAGCATCATTCTGCTGCAGAGAGAGTCTGTGGGAAGCATCACCTATTACTCTGCAAAATAAACACCCATTATTTATCTCTTTGACGCTCCACTTTTTAGCATTTATCAGCAGTATGAAACATTGACTTGATTTATAACACAGAATAATGTAGTTGTTAGCAGATCTAAATTTCTCTTATGCATTTGTCATCATTAAAAGCATTCTCTGGGCACCCATAACTTGACGGCATTGAATAACTAATCACAGTGTTGTAAAATTCAGTTTGTAAAATAGAGTATGACTCATAAACACTAAAGCATTAATTAAGTGCTTATAAATGTTAGAGGGACCTAAAGTAAAGTGTTTCTGTGTATATCTTTCTATTCATGGCAGCGTCCACTATTCCTCATCTGCATTTTAATGGCCATCCAAGGCATTTTGTGGAGCACTAATCTTCAGAGTGATTGCTCTTCCTCTTCTGATGCACCAAAGAGTAGCCTCTCAACATGAGATCCAGCCCACATTCAGCACCCTCCCAGGGTTTGTGGGGCGAGTGTGGGACGTTCCAAGTGTTACAGCCGGTAACTACAGGTGTTGCTAAATTAGCAAGTCAAGCCAATTTGCGAGCAGATTATAATATTAAAGAGTTTAACTTCAAAGGTAGTGTTTTAATCTTGTTTGGGTTTGACATGGTTAATGCATCCAACCTTTATTCATAGAAAATTATGCCAAAAAAGAGTTCCATTGTCACTTTAACAAGGCTCTTTTATGTGTTATTATTCCAAAGTCATGTTAAATTGACCTCATTTTCTGCAAAGTGCTCGATTCCTGTGGCTCGTGAGTTTAATAATTTTACACAACTGAAGCTTGTTTTAAGGTTAGCCTTCGTGTTAATTGCTCGGCAGATA
This sequence comes from Notolabrus celidotus, assembly GCF_009762535.1. Lineage (NCBI taxonomy): Eukaryota > Metazoa > Chordata > Actinopteri > Labriformes > Labridae > Notolabrus > Notolabrus celidotus. Next base: position 25,551,211 of record NC_048284.1, read on the forward strand.
ATTTATATGCTAAAAAGTTCACTTTGTGTTGAAGCACATCAGCAGCGCACTCTCACCAGGCCTGACCTGCAGTCGTTGTGTCTCTCTGATCAGAAATGACACAAACTCCATTTTACTGTCTCTAAGCTGTCGGCTACATCAAATTAACCTCAGTAAAACAATCTGGTTTGGTTCGCACAGAGACCGCGGTGCCCTGGGCTATATATGTTTGATTTTGACCTAGAAAGTCATTCATAGCTTCTTGCTATGAAAATAGCTCTCACGTTAAGAGTCATAATCACTGCAGCTGAACAGAAGTCAACTGGTTTGAATGCAGGAATATGATTATGAACGATCAGCCATGACACCAAGAGCACGTGTTACTAGAAAGAAAGATGGATTCTTTAACCCATTGCGGTACGATACTCTGTCAAAAATCAACATCATACACTAAACCACTCAAGACGTGAAAAAATGACAGAAAATGCTCAAAGAACTCCCTAAAATATCTACAATAGAAGGAATGAAAATAAAGTTTTAATCGTCATACACTTGAATAAAAAAACACCTGAAGTGTCAGACAGTCAGGCATCCACTGCCACACAGACAACAGTCATTAAACTACAACTGTGCATTGCACAGTAAAAATTAAATTGCACAGAATATATTGTTTATTGCACAGTGAAAACTAAATTGCATTGTGGGTAATGTATACTGCACAGTAAATCTTTATATTGTGCAGTAGGTTGTGTTTATTTCAGAGTAAAAACTGAAGTGCATTGTAGATCATGTAAATTGCATGTTGAAATAATGTATTGTGCGTGGTAAATAATGTATATTGCACAGTAAAAATGGTACATTGCACAGTAGATAATGGGTATTACTTTGTAATAACTATATTGCACCATTAATAACATATATTAGATGGTAAATAATATATATTGAGGAGTAAAACTCTGCAAAGGTAGTAATGTGAAATAAGTGAAATAATGAAGTGTGTGTTCCTCAGTAAAAACTATATTGCACAGTAAAATCTTGTTTCTTGCTTGCACTAGTTCTAATATATAACTTATATTTGCATAAATGTAAGCACAAGAGAGTGATTTGAAAACCTGAGCACACATCCTTTTTTTTGCTCATTAAATAGTCTGATTTTAAATGTCAGCTGAGAAAATGCGCTTTGAATCAGCTTGTGTCTAAACATGCTCTGCTGATTCATCTCCTGGCTGTGTTGTGTTAAAGAACAAGAATGTGTGTGTGTGTCTTTGAACATGTTTCAAGCGAGGTATTTGATAATGTCTTAGAAAAAGAGAGGGAAAAATAAAGAACTGCTTTGATAAGATCTCCAAAAGTGTCATAAAAAACGACGATGATGAATTGTAGTTTCATTGTAAACTTATTATTTTGACATTGTCCTTTATCATCAGAGCTGTTCTGAAAATGCTTATATGTCATAAAGCCTTATACAGAGGCCGAGGTTCATCAGCTAATGAGATGTTTGGAGAAAGGATACGAAAGAGAAATGGACAGTTGTTTATGGTTCTTGAAATGTGAGCTTTAAATAGCTGGAGAACAGACAGCAGGAACTTATCACCTGGAAAACAAGAATCAAAGTCTCAGAGCGTGACTCGTGGGCTGTGAAAAAAAGAAAACATTCCTCTCTTTGAATTCATCTCTGTTGAAGTATCATCTTTCAGATTCAGCTGCAGAGACTCAGTGAGGTATCTGATCACCAGGTAAACAGCTGCTTGAAAAAAAAAAAAAGAAGGAAAAGTTTGAGTGAAGTTGAGCCGCGGGTGGCTGTCAGAGCTGCGTTTACGGGTATTAAGATGAGAGGCACTTGTCTCATCACGTCACTCCCTCATTCCTTTTCCTCCCCCCCTTTCCCTTCTCTCTCTCTTTCTCTCTTTTCGGGCTTGTGACTGATTTGGCTCATTAAGATTGGGAGAGGGAGAATTAATTATTGTCATTAAATGAAGCGTGCTGCTCCCCCTCTCTCCAGCACTCCAGCGGCAGGGCAGTGAAGTGTGGGCAGTGGTGAGGGAATGAAGAGCGAATGGAAGGAGAGCAAAGAGTACGGGGAAAGATTTGGCAAAGCTAAAGAAAGCAAATGAGGGTTAAAGAAATTGAGGCAGACAGGGACTTTAAGACATGAGAGGATAAGAAAGATGGAGGCCTTGCAGACAAAGAGAAAGCAGAGGAAATGGAGAGTGACCAGAAGGCAGACAAGAGAGTCACAGGGCGTAAGATGGAGGGCTCGGGCCAAGGGCAGGAACAAGAAAGGAAGAGGGGCAGACACAGAGGGGAGGGGCCTGAGCAGGATTTCTGGGTTTTTTTTGGGCTGCTTGTTAATACGTCAGCGTGTATTGTTTAGCTCAGGGAGCTGAAAGAAATATATAATCCAGGTCAGAGCAGTGGAAGGGGGGAGGGAGTTAGGAGAAAGGGATGAAGGCAAAGCACAAAAAATGAAGAGGTCAGAGATTGAGGCATTAAGAACCAAGGAGGGAGGAAGGAGAGAGAGAGAATGCACGCTAGGGAGCATTATCACCTCCATAATGTTGAAAAAGAACATGGATAAGGACTCTACTCTGCTTTTATTCTTTAAAAACATCCACTAAACAGCAAAAAAGTGGAGGGTGATTTAGCCCGTTTGTAATGGCTTTCCACCTGCAAGTCGCTGCAGTAGCTTATGTGCCGCCTTCTCTAGTGTGTGTGTGTGTGTGTGTATGTTTGTGAGAGAGAGCTAATATTATCGACTCTTCAGGAGGAAGCTTGAATGCACGAGGCCCGAGGGCAAAGCCACTCAAGAACATCCCCTGCAATTCAAGTGACCTGCTTTCCCGATGCCGGCTCTTTCCCATTACCCAGAGTGGCATTTCATTTAGTCTCCGTCATTCATCTTTCCTTCTCCGGATGGGAATAGAACTCTTGTGTTGCTGACACTTTACCCCCATTTTTTTTTTCTTTTTCATTTTGCCATCACCGTCTTTGTTTTTCTTTGTTGTTTGTTGCCACGCTACCTCTCCCATTCACCCCTCTCCTCCCTCTATTTCTTTTTCTTTCTTTTTTTTAAACCAACAGCTTTACATATTGCCAAATTTTCCTGCATGCAAGTTGTTTTCTTCCTGAAAAAAAAGAAGCAACATATTGCTGGAGGCGCACATAAGTGGTCAAATTTGTTATGCTTCAGACTGTGCACCTAAGAGAGAGAGAGAGAAAGAGAGAGTGATGTTTTAGGTCAGGTTCTGTTGAATTCTGCAGTTACTATGACTCAGCTGACAAATATCCCTAAGCAAAAAGCTCTGCTGCCCTCAGAAGTGTTCGTGCTTCAAGACCGACCGATGATGACAGCCAAACGTTCAGATTTGTATCGGGTTGAAACACTTGCTGTGACAGAATATTTGCTCCTTATTTGTCCGTCATTAGCTAGAGTCAAACACAGGTGTGTTAATAGTGTGTTATGGGGCTGTTTGAATTGAAAGCACTACAGCAGTGGTGAGAACGTGCCCTCTGTTTACTGAACTACGAGATGTCCTGAAGAAACTCAGTCTTATTTTGAAGCTTTAGTGCCACGAGTTCAGAAATGGAAAAATAGACATCATAACACAAGACATTCACAGGCATATAGAGTAATGTGTGCAACACAACATCGTTGATTTTTAGAGTGGCAAACCTTCTATATAGACTATTTATGTACTTTAAATGTTGGCCTCTTATGGCTACACTGGTCTAGTTCTAGATTACCTTGAAATTTGGTATATAAGACACTTTTAAAATCTTTATCGTTTTGATCTAAACAGTGTGATGCATCCCATCCACTGGTGTGACCAATATACCATAAAATGCAGTCACAGGTATATCATTGTGCTACAGCATTATACCCTGGAAATGACACAATACTTGCTATAACCATGTCACAGACGATGCTCAGTCATGACTGGACACCTTACCACAACCCACACCAGGCTGGTGGCGCCACTTTTAACAGTTTTTGTCCCCTATTAAGTCACAATCATGCATTTGAATACAAGTGACATGCTAATAAGTCAAAACCTTTTGGAGTGATGGTTTGATTGAAAAGACACCTCAATTTAAGATAACAAGTGCTCACAGTGGTGGCAGGTGGGACAGCCACTGCCTCACAGTTATCATCATCATTATGGACTGAGCTCAACTTCTGTACTGGTGGCGAGCAGGATTGCAAACTCCACATTTCAAAAAACAGATGTTGCTATAGAGAGCTACTGCATTGATTACCATTGCACAGATACTAATGATGCGCAGAGGACAGCTCTTACTGTTCCATGAATTTTCTTGTTGGCTTATTCACAGGTTGTCTCTCAACATCATCCTATGCTTTGATTTAAGGCCATATAACTTCAGACATTAATGCCATTCCTATCAGCTTTAGCTGTAATATGTGCTTGTGTTTGTGCTTAAAATGGTGTGTTAAAGCTCAAAACCAAAAGTTGTGACAATGACAAAAAGTACTTTAGAATTTAGCACAGACATGCAAACATCACCAAAGTCTGTTTGTTATCCTGTTGACATTAGACTTTAGCATCTGCTTGTACCACTTTAGACTCTTTGTCTTGGGTTTTTGCTCAGATATAAGTTAGTATAAGCATTAAATGTTATATCTGTCAAAACACCACTTTACACACTTATCCCATGTCACTCCAATCAGAAGAAATAAGTGACTAGAATATTACATTCAAAGTAGTAAACTACACCTGTTTTTCCAATAACTTCACTCTAACAGAAGGAGCACAGGTTTGTATGTTGGACTTCACTTTTAAACTTTACATAACCTGCTGTCACTGAATGTGATGGGAATCATTTTTGTAAGAGGATGCCTCAAACATTTGTTTGCAGATGTCTAGTATTGGACATAGGGATCAGTATTATTTTTTCAAAATTCTATCTGTTCTTTCCCTTTCTGTTTGAATGCATTGTTAACCTGCACTGGGAGTACAGAGAGTCTAGCGTTGAGCTTTCATGCTTGCAAAAAAAATCATGCAAAATTTAAAAGTATTGAGATACAAAAAAGTTGAAAATAAAATTTGAACCGTAGGGTTTTTGAGGCAATGTAACTGTCTGTGCTACTTGGTCTGTATTTAACTTTTTTTTTAAAGAGAGATTTACTTTTGCAAGTTTAAAGATACAAGTTAAGCTTAGTCAGCATGTTGGGCCTTTAAACCACACAAACAAACCAGCAGCAGCAGCACTAAAAACAGTATTTCTTATCATTCAGCACATACCTGTGTCATTTAAAAATCATCAGAGTAATAGTAGTCTCAGAGGAGGCAGTTTCCAGGCCATTACACATCAAGAAATTGGAAACCGTTAACATCTTTCTTTCTCGCAATACTAAGCCATTAACATTTCATATTTTGTGAATCATCTAAAATCATTCATGTTACACTGAAGCAGGAGTCTGTTTCCTCTCTTCTCATCCCTCATTTGCAGTCTTCTCGGGCATTATTCTCTGAACAGTCGATATCTCTGAACATCTAAGCTTCCAGGCAAAACTTCCTTCAAACTTCAAACATTGACTCAGCATTGAACAGTGAAAGTCAATTTTTTTTTTCTCACCTTTCGACCCTCCCTTCCCCCTCTCCTATCTGTCTCCCAGTCGCTCTGTCTCTTTAGTTATTTAAAAAGCCAGCAGCTTTACTGTGTGGCTTTGACTTTTATGAAGCTTATACGAGTGCGGTTGTGCACACAGTCACCACAGGTGTCTCTTGAACTCGGTGAATCGAGGTAGAGCCGCAGAGGCAGAAAGAGAGGAACAGAAACAGAGACGGGGAGAGGAACAGTGAGACGGAGGGATCAAATTTAGAGAAGCAAAAGGGAGAAAATAATAACAGAGAGCAGAAGAGGAGATACAGATCAAGAGGAAGGGAAGATAGCGTAAGATGGTGAGGAGATTGCATATCAGGGCTTTGTTCGCTGTTCAGCTGATCATACAAGGCAAAGGTGTGCTCAAAGTCATGCTTACAGGTGGACTATGTTTAGGGGTGAAACTGGACAACAAACACATCCCACTTTAGATTTCTGGTGGCAACATCTGGAAGAGAGCTGCAGACTCGGCTGTGAATGCAAATGATTGCTTCTGTACTTTAATGCAGCCTCCCTGAGCAGAATGTGCTCACACATGGGGAGAGTTTTCTGGAGTGTCTGAACATTGTGTTGTGTTTGTGGCCACAGTGTCTGTGAAAGAGTTGTGTGTTTTATAATGGGCTAGGCCTAATAGACCATAGACTGTAGAGGGGTTCTGAAACCAAACTATGGCGGGCGCCATATTGGAAATGCTGACTCAACCTAGCTTTTGGTCAACCTGGCAACAAAGAGTTTGAACTGAGGTGGGCTTTAAACCTCCTTGCAAACAACTACATGGCGCCCGGCTAATAAGTCAACTCAGCAACGTCCCACCTTCACTCTTCATATCTCTTAAAATGGATGGGCTGTAAAAAAAACAATCCAACCTTTACGGTGTGTTAGCTATTCAGACCACAACTGTGTTTTGAGCCAGGCTGTAAACATGTTTAATTCTGTTGTCATAATTTGCATTATAACATGGGTGTTATGGGGATTCATTGGCCTTTACAGCCAGCCTCAAGTGGACACTTAAGGAACTACAGTTATTACAATTATTTGCGCTTCCACATTGTATTTATTTTTCAACACTGTAGATTGCTGCTTGGGCAAAACTCAAACAGTTCTATGCACACAGAAACTAGTATTAGAAATGCTGTTACAGCATACAATTGGGGATCAAGTGTTCTGGATAACACCTGCCTTTCTTTTAACCCATTTTAGGATTTATTACCCCCAATGACATCAACATTTTACACCAGAAATCATCAAACACAACAAGCTGTGCTGAAAAAAGATTAGAACATAGAACAGAGCTAGATGTACACTGTTTTAGAGAATAAGACTTCTTACTGTTTATCATGGGATGGTGCAAAAAAACAAAGAACAGCAGTGAGTTGTTTGAAGAAAACAATAAGAGCCAAAGCTTCACTGAACCATTAATCATTTTGGCTAAAGATAACTATTTTGGACTCTGCTCAATGGATGTGCGACCTCAGAGGGGACAGCAAACTGAGCTGCCGCTAAAATTAGCTTAACTTGTTGTCGACGCCTTTGTTTTTAGGATGAGACTCCTTTAGTGTTCATTGTTTGCAGAGTTTTAACCATAGCTGAGAAATCTCCTCTTTGAAACAAACAGACCTGAGTCTTAAAACAGGTCCAACCACAGAATAAAGCTGTGTCACATTTATGGTCAGTATATCTAGGACTCTTTTTGCTTGAAACAAGAAGCAGGGATGTGTAAAAACGTACTTTCCCCTGACTGTTGCACTGGTATTGGATGAATATCTGCAGATTTACAAACTGAAGTTTTGGATTTAAAAAGAAAGTGTTGGAGGGTCACTAATAAGGACAGAAAGGCCACACATATTCCTCCAGCCACTCCCTGAAACATGTTTCATACTTAGCATGACTTCTCTCCACCATCAAAATACACTTGAAGACATGGAATTACTTTTGGCCTTCACACACAGACACACACTCACTCACACATTCACACATCAGCGTAGAACTTAATGGAGTGTGATCTGGTCTGACGTCTCGGCGGCGGGCCCCTCATCTGCATGCAGCCAGTATTCACTAGTATTCCACCGCCTATAATAATAATAAATCCAGACTGAGGAATTGGCACACCTAATCTGACAGGCCTTTATGGATACCCTCATTCATGTAAGACCGGAGCCACACTGTATTATATTCTCTAACTCTCTCATATACTCTGCACGTCACTGATTGTTAAAATCCAAAGATTAATGATTTGAAGGAACATTATTTCTCTCTGTCATTGTATAAATCATCGGTGACACATATAGATCACATGGTGCGATCAGGTCCAGGAGGGGGTAAAAATAGAGCAGAAAGGGAACAATTGGGACACAGGGACTAAATGAAACTGAAGATTTGATGAGAGGACGCATTATTAGACCACAGAAAATCCTTAGAAAGGTTGCCATTGTGTTTTACCTCACACAATAATCTTTAGAAAGAATGTGTGCTCTGATGAAAGTCTGTCTGCAGCGAAAGATTAAGATAATGTATTGAATTAATATTGTCTTAATGACAAAAACTGTCTGCAGAAATCCATTCTTTATTAAAATACTCCCCACTCTCTGCTGTTATATCTACAGTTACATGGTTTAATGTCTTTCAATTTATATTTGGAGTATGAATAAAATATAGAGCTGGGGAAAAATATCAATACAGCAAAATATGGTGATTTGGTTTTCACAATAGTATATATTGATTTTCCTGCCCATTCGATTGAAATGCCCATTTCACTGCGAGGTGACTCCTACACATTGCAAACATACTATCAAAACAGTCATTATTTTTACATACCATGTTCACAATAAAAGCACACACAAGGTGACCTGAGGCTGATGGTTAATGTCATGTTTTACTGGTGATGCTGGACAAACAGGAATTTTGACCTTAGTGTGCTACAAGATGAAAAAGCAGAGGGTCACAAAAGGTAAAATCTAAGAGCCTCTTTCACCATCGAGGAGGATATTTGTTCTTTAAACCAAGTAACACAGTTTTTTATTGATTCTGACATTCATCAAGGTTTTGTTATCCGTGATTTGTTCTTAGCTAAGGAGAAAATCCAAGAATACATAAGAAATCTGTCGCACATTTAATTGTCGGTGCTAAATGAAAGAAATCATCCAATAAATTAGAACCATAATATTATTAAAAGGCATTCATAAATACATTATCTTAAAGTAGTCTTTTTTTATTTAAGCGTGGTTGAAACTACAAAATATCAAATTATGAATATAAACTGGAATATTTTCAAAATTATAGGGTCAGAATTGGCTTCATGTGCCAGGTTTGTGAGTCAACAAGAATGACACTGAAAATATTTAAATAACAAGTACAAGCTTACTTTAAATCTGAAAAAACATTGATATGGTCAGCGTCTCTCTCTCTCTCTCTCTCTCTCTCTCTCTCTCTCTCTCTCTCTCTCTCTCTCTCTCTCTCTCTCTCTCTCTGGTAATTTCCCCTTCAGATTTCAGATTAAACTCTTTCATTTAATTTCTCTGCTGCAAGCCTTTTCCTGACGACAGCCTTTCGTGAATGATATTTGATTTGATTTGATGACTTCATTTCGATTATGTTAAATGATTAGAAAAAACATACAAGTAAAAAGAAGAAATAACAAAAAAAAAAGAACAAAATCAATCAAATCCATCAGCAAGCACTGAAACATTTCAATTTACATCTTCGAAAAGGAGAAGGAAGAAGAAAAAACGTATTGCATTATATCATTGACTGTGTCTGTGTACAGTATTTATTTTACATCCACATATGGTGCCACTAAACATAATAAATCAGCTTGTTTGTGTTTCACTTGCAACTTGCAACCACTACGTTTTGGAGTCCGATGCTCAATGAGTTCAGATTTTATTCTGTGCATCCCTGATGTTTCTTTACTTCTCTGTTCAATCGTGTGAGATTAAATTCTATGCAAACGACACTGCAGTCTCATGCCCTTATAGGGGCATAGGAGGGGTGTTTTTCTATGCTACTTACAAAAAACTGGCATGAGCTTCAAACTTATGAAGACATGGCATTCTTCAATTTATACCCAAAGAGGTGCTTCTGGTCTTAAATCTCATTAATGAATTCTTTGTAAAGCATAAAAAGTCCTCACTTTAGATCAGCTCACCAAACCATGAACAAGCAGCTTATAAGTCCTTTGTGACTACCCTAATTAATCATAATTTGCTATGTAATAAGGTGTTCACTAACCCTTACTAAATGTTAGAATCATAACATGTAAATGTGTTTATAACTGGTTTATAATGACCATAATAGCTCATTTGTAATTGGTGAATCCATCATTTCTAAAGTATGAACAAAGAGTTAGTTAACACATTATAGAGAGTATTAATGTATGAACAATGCTTTACAGATGATGAGTCAAGTATTAATTAATGCTTAATTAATGCCTAAAAGTGTGTAGTTAATATAAAGTGTTACCAACAAAGATGTGAACAATTCTGTGCTTCAACTACAGGTTTTATGAATCTGACTTAGACTTGTCCTGGAAACTTTCTTAAGAACAAATACAAAAAAAAGAAGCAGGATGAGCAGAGCTCATCCTCTGGGAACAATGAATAACTGACAAAATATAAGCTAACATCTGCGATAGATGGTAAGTTAGAGACCAAATGTAAACCTTTTAAAGTTATATTTTCTGTTTTGTATGCATCCACTCGAAGGATAGACTGTGGACATAGCAGAAAACTGGGAGAAAGAGTGTGGATGAATGCGGGGACCACAGCCTCTGCACATGGAGCATATAAACCAACCAACTAGGCCAAGCCGGCACCCTGGGTAACTGAACTTTGGCCTACTGGTGGAAAAAGAGGGAAAATCTGTGGATCACCAATGCTTAGAAATCCCCCATGGGTATCTGTAGAGCATTTATCCAAACAGCTGTGACTTAAAAACACAAAGTCTACTGCAGTCAGTGGATACTGATGTTAAAGAAGAGACTGTATCAAGAAAAAATAACGTCATAAAGCACAATCAACAGTAATCCTCATTATGTAGATGAAACATGTGATTCAGCATCCTGGATTTTTTTTTGTCCTTGCTCTATTCGCTGTTGCAAATGAATTGAAGGTAAACATAATTTTTCAGATGTTTGTTCACAAAGTAAGAGGCTTATCTATTTTCCTCAGCTGTCATTTCTACAATATACAATGAGACAAACACAGAGAGATGTAATGTCACACCTGGATGCTGCTTTGTATGTTTGAATATATGGGTAATGGGGTATGGAACATCTTTCTATGTAGGTATCTTGTCGCAGTGAAAATTTGGTTTCCATTTTTCTGCTCGTCATTGACTCTGAAGCCTTTACTTTGCTTCATTGAGAAACAATTTATAACCACCCAAAAAAAAAATGTAAGTGTCCATGTATCATCCATCATCATTGCCGCCATCATCTTCTTCATTATCATCTCCATTCCCCTCTTTAAAGTCGCTGACCCCGGGGACGAGCTGTGACCTTGCAGCCTCAGCCGTTCCCTCTTGCTTGGAGTCTGATTCATAATGAAGTCTCTGCACAACAGACCCACTGCTTAATGAACTTCACCCAGATGTTCAGGGGAGCCACAGACTCCCAGTAGCCCCGAGTCCCTCTCCAATCTCAGCCTCGGCTCCCTGTCCTCCCTCTCGAGCTGTCTTCCAGCATTGCTCTCCCTCAGTCTCTCTCCCTCTCTGCTGGAGCTGGTTGTCACTTTGCTGAGAAATGACTTCCATCACATGTTTCTCTATTTCCCTGTGCACAGTTTCCCCATGAATGGGCCTCTTTCCTCTTGTCAAGTACAGGGCCTGACGAAACAACCACAGCTATCTCCGCGTTTATAGACACATCTGCTGTCATGGCTTACATTCTGAAATAAAAGCACTTTCCCTTTAAGTTTGTATTTTAGGGGGAAAGGTAAATATTAAAGGGGTTTTGTACTGCCGCGAGTCTGTAAAAGAACAAAGCCATTTATCTTTTCACATCTTCCCCACCTCCACCAGCAGCCAAACATCGAGCAAGCCTGTTTCCGCTTGCCTCGCCTTTCCTCGCCTCGCCTTGCCTCGTCTCCCCCGCAGCAAAAATAACCGCGCTTCCTCTTAGCTCCCATGAAGAGGGAGCATGGTTACATATTTGTTTGTTGGATTTTTTCCCACACACTAAAACACAAAATGGATTCATCTGCTTTTAGCACAGGGGAGCCAAAAAAAAAGAACGAGTAAACAAACTTGCACAGTGGAGAAGGCCAACGTAAAAAGCAAAAACATAAAAAAGGAAGGTGACAAATGGCTTCTCTGAGAGCTGCATAATTCTCCCGTTCCTCTTTGCCTGGGAGCGTTGGAGCTATTATGTCACTCAAATAAAACATCTTCCAGCACCTTGACCCTTGTGCATAATGGACTCTAAATGCCCACTCTGACATAAATAATATAGAGATGATGACAGCCTGGAATTTAACAGACTTCCCCTTTGCCTTTTTACCTGTTTTTCCTCCACGCTGGCACACGAGCACGGTAGTCATTATCTTATTTGTCAGAAATGATTCTAGAGACAATATATTTGCCTTGAGGTTCTAAAAATTGTGACTCAAAACAGCTGAGTGAGTCACTTTTACTAAACCCAAAATGGCATTTCCAAAAGAAACTCTTTGACATATTAATTGCGGCATGTACTCAAGCACTTTTTGCGTTGTTTTTCTGCTCTGATGAAGTGATGTGACTTTGCAGAGGCCATTTATTAGTGTTTATTTTTACTGACCCGTTGACAGCCCATCAAAAGCAGCGCAAATCTGTGCCTCTCTGAACGGCCCAATCTCGCACTGTGTTAATTAATATCCTCCCGCTCTCGTGCTGTTTTGGATGTGGTTGAGTATATCCGCTGAGAAAGAGTGCCAGGGACATGAAGTGTTGGTTTATAGGAAAGTGGAGTCTAAACCTCTTTTCCATCAATAAGGAAGAGAAGAAGCAGTGTTCTTCCACTTCTCTCACATTCTCTTGATTTCTATTTGTACTCTGATGTGTTGGTGTCAGTCTCAGTTTGTATCTGTTTGTGTTTGAGTGCACACATGCAGCACAGTGTGAGTATGCAGGCATGTTTTCACACTTCCCCAGTGTACATATATGTATGTTTAGGCACAGATGGACCTGGAATGCACCATCCATTCTGTTCCAGAATGTTAGCATGGTGTCCGCCCACCGCAGATGGCGTTAATTGTCGGCCATTTTGAACGTTGATTTCATAGTTACGTGGGAAATCAAGGATGGGAGTCTCTTGAGATCGCACCAAAGATTAGAATGGCACAGATTCATGAAACATAACTCAAGACAATAAGAAAAGCGATGAATCCGTCCTCTGTCCCCTTGGTGGAGATTATTTTTTTTCGTTCAAGGGCAGCTGGTGGGCTGGGAAGTGGAATGGGATGAGAGCGTTTACATAATTGACCAGTGAGCCTGCAATGCTTCCTTGTTGGCAGGCCTTCAAAGAGAAGATGAGACCTTCTCTCGGGGGACACCCGGTCTGCCAGCCTTCACCTCTTTAGGCCACAGTGGCAGCCAGTAAAAGCCTCAGTCTGTTCTATTTAACATGTATGAGACATAAGTGCACGCACGAGTAAAGAATAATGTATGCTTGTGTGTCAAGTCTTCTTAAAACATTTTAACCTGCAAACAAAGTCACTTTGACATGCCTGCATAAGTAGTCATGGTGTACATTATTTATTGAGTAAGTGCAGCAACTAAATAGACACCTAGGTTTGATTGTAAGTGTTCTTGGACAGTTTTTTAGATGAAAATATACACTTTGTCTTGTCAACTTGTCTTTTTCTATTGTTTTATTTCCTCTGGAAACTAAAGTGTTCCCAAACAGGAGACCTTTATGATAGTGAGGGATCACAAGGCTTTTGCTTCTCATTTGATGTGGCTGGTAAATAGCAAAATTGTAAATTATAAATTGACTTTTCTAGTCCTGATCACTCACTGACGGTAGAGGCTGCCATAGTAAGGGACTGTCAGTCATAGCTAATCTCATTCACACGCATTCATACTTGGCTGAACAACTGCAGGAGAAACTTGGGTTTCAGTGCCTTGCTCAAGGACACCACAACATGTGACTGCAAGAGCTGGGATCGAACCGCCAGCCTTCCGAATGAGAGACGACCCACTCACTGAGCCACAGCCGCCCTTTGTAGCACATCAAACTGAGATAATGAACAAGGAAAACCTCACATGCCATCATTTCATCGTCTGCATATTGTCACTGTGAACATGTTATGAGAGCTTACCTCGTTGAACACATTTGATACTATAATATTAAGAAACTAGGGTCTGCAACACAAGTAGAAATAGTTGTTTAAAATATCAGTCCTGTAATAACTTTGAATTTTATTCTTCAGTAACATCTCTTATCCAATCAAAGCAAATACTCATTTGATTGTGTGTTAGATTGAAGGTTGTTGCAGCTCCAGTGGAATAGTTTGAGAGTGACCCTGTCTCTGTCCATGGTGCTGAAATTTTCAGTAGTGCTCAGAGAGAGAGCATCAAAGTATAAGCTGGCACAAGTGCTGATTGGTGGTTGAATAGCTTCACACCACACCTCCCCTAAGTTAGTGTATGGGGGGTTTGGTCTGATATATCTTTCTATCTCTCTGAAACTGATAATCCAACTGTGATAGCTCTGCTGAGGAGGAGAGACAAGCATGGTTTGTACTCCATTTTTGGGACACAAGTTTTTATTTTGTCAGATTTCTGAGGATGTGTCTTCCTCATATTTCTGTGACATATTGTGGCTCTGCCCGGCTTCCCTGCCTTCCAGTATGACCATTTTTTATTAGGATTAAACATTTTGACTTGGTTTACCAATGTGATTCTTTTCTCAAATATCCTAGTGAAGACTTGGGAGTCTGTAGTGATTGTCTCTGCTGCTGAAGTGACACTGAGTTAATCATACTGTGATTTTAGGGACCAGACATCCCAATCCAAAGTGGAATATGAACTTTTTTTAGAGTGGACATTGGATTTAATTTGATGAGACAGATGATAAATAAATTTAAAGGAATTTTGTGATTTGCTAAGAGACTTTTGATTCCTGCATTACAGAGAGAGACTAAAGAGACTTAAAATCAAAAGTTAAACTTCACAAGGCAGAGGGTTCCTATCAATATCCATCAGTTGATCATGTTTATGTGTGCTACGTGAACAACACGCTTCGCTGAGGGCTACATATTTTCCATCTTGCAGAGAGGATTTGTCAGCCGCCTTGTTCTGTAAACATTTTGAGTTGGCTAAGTTCCACGTGGATCCCTCAGTGAGCACATTTCTGGTTCTGAGAGCATGTTGAAATGTTGCTTAAAAGGTGGCCTATTTCATATCAGTTTTCCTCTAACTGTTCAAAGCAGCTCAGAGGATGTTAGCTTACGTTCAGGGAGGCTAACCCTGGGAAATACGCCGCTGGTTAAACAGTATCTGACAACTTATTTTTTCCTTCCTGTCACAGGCAGCAACTTCGAGGTACAAATTACTGTAGAGCAGCTGTGATTTCTTTGATTTTCAGTTTGTTTTAATGTTAAGGTAGACGCATGAGTTGAGGTTTTTCTGCGGGCCAATCATCAAGCTGTACTTCTCTGTGAAAATTAAATGTCAGGTAAGTGCCAAAAGCACTCTTGAGGTTTTTTTATGGTGTTGCAGATTAGATGCAACATTTCCACCCAGGCCGCCCCACCCGTTCCCACACAGACGCAGAACATTTATGTCTGCCTCTTGATAATACATACACAGCCTTTGCACTCATGCCTTGAAATCCCCTCACAGCTTTCCTGCACAATCACCCTTTACAATTTATCTCCACGTCCTCTCAATCGCCCTTTCTTGTAGAATCCCCTGCGCTTAATTTAAACTGTCTCTTCTGTCCATTCCCCCTCAGCACTAGTTTACTATGTGGAGTCAGAGAGGCTGATGGAGTGTGGGCCTTAAATTATCCCTGCTCTACATTGGCTCCGAAGCCTCTGAAGCAGTGTGGGTGGACTGATTTTATGAGTGCGATGATGGTTTGACGTGCCGTAATCCTCTTTCGCTGATCTCCCCTCGTCCATCTGCTCCATCTCCATCCCTCTTTTTCCTCTCCTCCTTGCCGCTGCATCTCTCCATCCAGACACACACAAGCATGCAGACACATTTACATATCTGTTCACTGATGGACGTACAGAGGAGTCTATAAGCACACAGATAAACTCTCACCATGCAGATTACGTTTTTTCTTCTGTCCTGTTGTGTCTCTGGAAAGTAATAGAGGGTCAAGAGAGCAGATGTACAGTATATCCCTCTCTTCCTGTTTCACTTGTTTTCTGGTTTGCATGGCTGTTGGTGCAGCAGCGACTCTCTTAAAGACAGCCAAGTATACTCTCTGTCAGACTCTGTGAAATGAACACACAGTACTGACTTGTAATTTGTTGTTTTAATCAAAAATGAATATGAACCGAGGACTCCCTCTCCAAAAAAGCTGTGATTACGATTTTATAACCACAAGTACATTTTGTAAATGCAATTTTCTTTGAAGTTTTAATTCTGCTATTAATATTTCATGCATCACTTCTGTTTGTTCTGATTTCTTCTGACCTGGATTGGATTCCAAATGACAAAAATACGTACATGTTGGCAGAGGCTGCTCTGATGCTTTTAACATGCCCGAGTTTGCATTCGTGCTCTCGATTTCACACACCATCTCCACTTGCTCACCTTTGATGCTTCCTTTGGCAATTTTTCCCTTTGTCTCTCATCTCCTCCCTCTTAATCCCCCCTCCTCCCTTGCAGCTCTTATCTTTCCTTTTTTTCCCTCTTTATCTTTCTTTCCCTTCTCACCATTTTCACTCTGCACTCCCCCTCCCGTCCTCTCCCGCTCTCTCTCTCTCTCTCCTCTTTCTCTCTCTTCTTGCCATAGCAGTGGGTGTACTAAGCAGGGATTAGGCGTGATTGAAGTGCTGACGTGAGAGTTCTTCCGCCGGGGCCTCTTATCCTCTGCAGTCCCCCAGAGAGACCTCTCATTGCTGGGCTGCACTAGCAGGTTGGGCCTGGCCTCTCCAAGGACTCCCCATGGAAATAGCCTCTCTTCATGCCTCCATGCCTTATCCCCAATAGCCTTAGTGCCTTTCCCTGATAGATGTGTGGCTTGGCTCTGATAGAGCTCTCTGCCTGCCAGGCTCAAGCCTGGATTTTTATTTTATGTAATTTTTTTTTTTTTTAAAGAGAGAGGTCCCTCCTGCTATTCCGTATCAAAGCCTGGGCTCTTCCTGAGAAGACTCCTTCCTCATCTTCCTCCTCCCTCCTAGGAGACACTTTAATCGGTGTCACAGGCTGCAGTACCCAATTTGATTTTGATGATTTAGATGAGACCACATCAGTGGAGGCTAATGACTCAGCCCACACAGCTCACTCTTTGAGATGTTTAAGAGAATCACCAGTCGAGTCGTCAGGGAGGTGCCCGCTTCATCGCCATCATTCCCTTTTTATGATCGAGTGTGAAAGGTCAAAATGTTTTCCTTTCATGTGGCATATGTCCCCGACACTCTGCAGGTTGGTAGCAGAAGTGAATACAAATTATTGAACAAGCAGATGTCAAGGAGTCTTGGCTGGTTTTAGGAGGGAGTCAGCGTGTGCCAGTCACTTCCCACGACCTAAATCTTCATTACATTCTCATCTGTCTTCCGTCCGCTGCTGCACTGACGATGATTAACACATAAAAGAGTGAGAGATGTGTGATATGGCATGCGCTCAGCATATTGTATGCTTAAGCCCCCCCCTCCCATCCACCCCACCTGACTGGAATTCTGCAAGAGTTAGCCTTTGAAGTGGAGAAGAAAAGAGAGGAATGAGAGAAAGAGACGACTATATGCAGAATGAAGTGCTGCCCTCAGGGGCTAACCAGAATATTCATGGAGCCACTTTCAAGTTTGTTGATTTAGCCACTATTAGGTTTTTCCTCTTTGCTTTTCCTAGCAGTGTTTTAACACTGTTTCAGTTTGCTCAAGAAAATGATGTGATTACCTCTTTAGCCCTGAATAAGACCCATGTGATAAGTGCCTTGCCATTCTGTACTAGAATCAGAAAAAATTACACAAAATAGTTGACATTTTTAACAAAACACATTTGAGTGTACCTCTTGCTGTTGTAGGTAACCACACCCTTATAACAGATGTGCATTTTATGACACAAAGAAGGGCATTCAAGTTGTTTGTCTCACATATATGGCAGACTTGCACACATTCAAACATCTGTGCACACTTATGTTCAACTCCGCTGGGTTTTTGCATAAATACAGTATTTAAACATATAATCCTCTTTCCAGATTGCATGCTTGTGTACCATATGCATGCTCATGCTGGCATATCTGCTGCACAATACACTCTACTTTTCTCTTTGAAATATTTCTTTGTACAAAGAGAGGAACAAAGGGGTGATTGCAATGTAAAGTAAATGTTAATGTGCTGAAGGATTTTAGCCCATTCTACATCTACTTCTAGTCCACTGCTTCCCTCGTGTGCTGCTCCTCTAATGTGTCAAATGTAATAACATCTGGAGGAAAATGAGCTCTGAGAAACACTTTTTTTTTTAAGTTCCAAACTACGCTGCCCTTTAAAAAAGACTTGCGGCGCAATTGGAGCTATTTAAACCAAAAAATGCACTTCTTCCACTATGAACTAACTCAGAAAATTCTCCACTAGTTGATGCTCTGTTCAGACAAGAACAACTGTGGCGGCATTTTCCTGCCAACACTCACAAGATCAAATGAGATTCACGTTCGAGCCCACAAGATGTTGGAAAGATGAAGTTGCCAGTGATTAGAGAATGACTACAAAGGCACAGTGGAGGTAAGAGAGGGGTGTCAGGCATCTGTTTTTGGTCATCTCCAGGACAACCTGTGTTAGCTTTGGAGCTAACCGAGCTCCCTGGCTAACATAGCTCCTAGTGCCAGGAGCCTGACATCTAACATAGTCAATGTGGCTCCCATAAGCCACAGATCAACATCCATGTTGCAGCTATAGTGCTACTGGCAGACTCCACCTGCTTTCAGGTCATCAGACTCAGGTGTCAGAGGCCAGTTCTGACTCACTTTAAACTTTTTTGGATACTCTAATTGAACTTTACTTCAATTAGCTAACTGAGCTCCCTGCTTAAAAACCTCTGCTGTAGTCAGAGCCTGACAGTGTCCAATCATAAGATAAGAGGACTATCTCAGTGAATACGATTGTATTCAGGGATACCACAGTGCCCACTCATTGACAAACTGAAAAACTACTTAAAGCTTGTAACCAGGAACCCAGTGATACAGTATATGAGCAAATGGTCATTTGCAATATGGTCTATAAATGTATCAACATCAACTAGGAGTGCAACAGATCACAAATCTCACGGCTTGAATTGGTTTGGTGCACAGATCGAGGGTTCACAGTGTGGATGGTAACAGATTTTTCAAAACTACATTTACATTAAATAATTAAACTTTCACTCAACAATACAGGTCAGAAATCAACATGACTTTTCATCATTTTCTCTGTGTTTGCGTCAGTGATCCAGCTTTGGGCTCCTCAGGTCACTTGAAGTGTTTCTGTACTCATCTCTCTGTGTCTCAGTGAATTAAATTCCACCGTATTTGGGACTCTTACCATGCCTAATTACCACCCCCACTCTCACAGCAGTGTTTGTGGGAGTGGAGTAATGCTTTGGCTCTAACCAGTGGCTTGGAGGAAGAGAAGGCCAACACAGTGCAATGTGTTTATATCAGTAAATCGTGATGCTGTCCATAAACGTCTGTTTTGTGTATTGGGAAAACTTTTCTATGCAGACAATGTGATAAATGTCACCCTATGAGTGAAGCAAAATTCAGTTATCTGTCTTGTTTTTAATTGTTCTGCTAATTGAACTCTGGGGCCACCACTCCGGCCTCCCCTTACTAAGGCAGAGGAGTGTTCCAAGACTTAAAAGCTAGTCGCAAATTCTTATTGTAATCTTGTGATGTGAGAGAAATTTCCATCAATCTGTGGATCACATGCGGGCCAAACTCTGAGGCGGTCAAAACGTCCCTGGTTGGATGGAGATGGTCAGATGTTTCCATGGTTGCAGTGCAGATAGTAACTGCTGTTGGCTTATCAGCATGCCTTTTCATGAAGCACATTGACCTGTGGTTATAGCTACACTTAGATTATTGTTTCTATACCACAATATATTATGGAATTGTAGTCCTGAACCTCAGAAAAAGAGAAATTATCCTTCAAACAATAAACTGCTCTCTGGCAATGCCCAATAGAAAAGAGACTTAAAAGCACAGGGCCAGGCGGCTTTCTCCAGCACTCAACAGGCAGCAGAGCAGTGTGAGGGATGAATGCAAGTCCATCTCCGAGGACGGCTTCTCTATTAGCCTCAGCGATGAGAGGAGGTGAGCTGTAGGGACACAGCAGGGAATGCTTTTTATGTCGTCTTAAAACTGGTTTTACTAACAAGTATCCCTGCTGCTGTGAGACACTAAAGAGTCAGTTGATGCGGAGATTGTTGCTGCTCCAAGCAAACTGGTTTGAATTTGATTGGACAGACTATTCTGTGCCACAGCTTGGAAAAACTCTCTTTGCATACAGTGAGCATACATTTAGCTATACATATCCATAGGGGGAGGGTTTACTATGAATCCAGTGACTGCGGCACAAAACTCCTTGCTTTTCTTAAATGCCACCGTATAGTCTAGAACCATGCTAATCGCTGCTTTGTGTAGCTGTGTAGCTGTCTTCTGAATGCCCTTTCCCTTCTCCTTCTTACTCCCCTTGCTGTTGATTCCCAGGGACGAAACGTATGGCACTTATTACAAGTTAATGGGTCATAAATTGAAACTGAAAGTTCCATAAAAGAGCTTCATTCATATGCACACTCACATTTAAACACACACACACACATACACACACATAGATACACACAGCTCAAAGTTAGATTTCCTCCAAAGCTCCCAGCCTTGGTATTCCTCATTTGTTACACCTAGCCATGGATGCTTTGAGGTCATCTTTTATGAATTACTGTCTAAATTCACGGTCTGATACCTTTCTTAGTGTTTATGTGGCATTCTGCCCTGCATGTCCTCCACTGTGATGTGCAAAAATAGGAGGTAACCTCTGGAGTTTTTGCTTAATGGACTATTTACCAGTTCCACTATGGTGATGTCATCCTCAGTGTGGTTTTTAGAGTGCTTATCTGCGGTATGAAAGTTTTTGTTAATGCATGAATTACATGTTTCCTTTTTTGTATCCAAACCACCAGAGACAGTTAAAAGCATGGATTCTGAGCTCAGACTGCTTGGCTCTGTCCTGATTTTAAGACTTTTTTGAACAACGCCAATTCAAAAAAAGTTATGACACCTTGCAAGATGATGATACGAAAATATATAGGCTCATTTTGAATTTGATTCCTACAACATGCTTCAAAAAAGTTGGGACAGGGGCCTGTTTACTCTTGTGTTTTCATGACGCCCCTAATGTTTCCAATGGGTGGCAGGTCGGGCTGCAGGCAGGCCAGTTTGACATCCAAAGTCTTCCATTTAAGTCTTCCCTTGACATTGTCTTGCTGAACTATTCAATGTCTTCCCAGTAAAAGGTATTGTGTGGATGGTGTTTTTTTCCTCCAAAACTTGTGTATATGATCCTGCCATAAAGGTGCCTTTCTAGATGAGAAAGCTACTAATCCATGGGAACTGATGTATCTCCATACCATCAGAGTTGTTAGTATTTGAATTGTGTGCAGATAACAAGCCGGTTGGTCATTTTCTCCTTTTTACGAAATAGGACGTGGTGTCTATGATTTCCAAAAAGGATCTCGAATTTTGATTTGTCAGACCACAGTGCAGTTTGCTTCAGTTCATCTTAAATGCACTTGGTCCCAGAGAAGTTGCCAGCATTTCTGGACCATGTTTATTTATGGTTTCCTCTTGACATGGTGCACTTTTAACCTGTATTTTTGGATGCAATGACAAACTGTGTTCATAGATAATATAATGGAAGTGATTTGGAGCCCATGCAGTGATTTCCACTGCAGAATCATGCCTGTTCTTAATGCAGTGCTGCCTGAGGGCCCAACGATCACAGCTATCCAGTGTTGGGTTTTGGAGCTTGTCTCTTCTGTACAGATATTTATCTAGAGAGAATTTAATTCTGAAATTGTTGAACTATTTTCTCACGAGGTTTCTTGCAGCATACTGATTCTCTTCCCATCTTTACTTCTGAGAGACTCAGCCTCTCTGGAGAGCCCTTTTTATACCTAGTCATGTTAATCACCAATTGTAAATTAACCAAGTTAGTTGGAGGATGTTATTCCAGGTGTTATGTATGGTTTTCTTTAGCATTATACAACATGCTTTCAATGTTTTATGGTCCATGTCCCAACAAAAGTTGGGACAAGTTTGCTGAGACTTTTGTTGCCGGCATCAAATTTAAAATGAGCATACATTTTATTAAACAAAACATGTTTCAGCTTCATTGTTTGGTAAGATGTCTTTGCACTATTTTGAATTAAATGTAGGGTTTAAATGTTTTGCAAACCTCAAATACTGTTTTTATCAACATTTTTTTTCATAGTGGCCCAACTTTCTTGTAATTGAGTTTGTAGAAAAGGCCAGGATATAAAATATTTCAACTCTGTGAGTTTGAAGATTGTTTATCTGAGTGCAGTTAAAGCTGAAGAACAGATAGCCGGTCCTCTTGGGTAACAGCTGCTTCCGTGTCAGAAAATGCCACATCTCCCAAATTCCTCAACCGCATCAGATTAAATGTATCATCATGAATAATTACAAATCAACTGCGTTCAACGTGGCAATTCAGCAAATTCCTCTCTCTTCTCATCTCTCCGCCACTGCTCATTAATGTTTCAGATGTAGAACACTGTGGACAAAGTGTTTGACTAAATACCAGCGAACACACAGATACACAAATGTGCAATAAACATGCATCACTAGGCTTAGTGTTTCCCTCTAAAAGCAATTTCATGAGCTCATTGTAATAGTCCCGATGGCCCCTCTGAGGATTTGCATTTTATAGTTTTTTGCCTGTTTGTTCCTTGTTTTGTGTTAATTTTTGTCCTCTTCTCTTGGCTAGTTTCCCTAGTGTGAATGAGCTCCTCTTCACTCTTAACTCCACTGAGGGACACTTTACACCTTCACAATCATCACCACCATAATCTCCATGATCACCCACTCACTGAATTAATGAAATGATGGAAGTATGTTCTTTTTTTTCCCACTCATGTGACATTTGTGGTGCAGCAGCCAATTAAAACCAGTGAAGTGGGGAAGGCGATCAGGAATAATGCAGCAAAGGTCAATATGTTGCTAAAACCATTCAAGTGGAAAAAGCACTATAGCTCATTCTATCTCAACCTAAAAACGAACACGTGTGAACTCTCGTTATTATGCAGCCTTTCATTCTAACTCTGTATGGTTTTGTCAGCTTTTCAATGCAACACACACACGAACACACACCCTCTTCTCTTCAACCCACCTGGGCTTCAGACCCTTGTCCATATGGAGCAGCCTCTGGTGCAGCGCTGCAGTCTCTCTCCTCACCAGCTTGAACTGGTCAAACACATATGCATGCACACACCCACACACTCACAAACTCACATAGGCTCCAGAAATAGACGTTTTGAGAAGTAGCCTGCAGTGTGGAGCTGACCACTCGACCATGAAGCCAGCTGTCCCACAGGAATTGACATTTTCTTAGATTGGTCCTCACACACACTGTGTACACACAAACACTCACACACACATGACTGCTGCACAAGTTTTACTTTTTTAACTCCAAGATTCATGCTCCCTACCTGGGTAAAAGCTGAACAGTTGGCCCTTGAATTCAAATTTCTTCACTTTTAATCCTGCGGGGAGTAATTTCTAATTTTTGCATATCTTAAAATTTAAATCTGAGAATGTCTGTCCATTGTTGACATTCAAGAATCAGGAGCACACATTGTGTTGTAAAGTTAGCATTCCTTTTGCAGTGTGTTTCCCTGCAGCAAGCATTATAAAAACACCCAAAGAACAACCAACCATCAAGTTTTTATTATGTTTTACTCAACATTCTGTGATCACAACAGGTGATCTGCGTCTGGATGAGACTCGTTAATGACAAAACGTTTGGCAACGATCCAAAACTAAGATGGTGAAGTTATCGGCAGCACTAAGGGAAAATACAAAGAAGGTTACATTAAAAAAATTGACAAAAATAATGTTGGAAAAATATTGCTGGGTGGCCCATCCAGGTTTCATCTATGTTTTGGAAACTCTGTGGGCCTGATTAACAAAAATATTGGAGGCGCTTTTGCACCCACTGAACCTGATACAAAACGACATTGTCTAATTGTCTCAAAGCACAAGTGTTGTTTGCATACATTTAAATGAGCCGTTCTGCATTTATTTGTAGAGCAAAATATTCCCCTTTCTATGCAAATAAGCATGATTGCAAATAACACTTTATTCACAAACACAGGCGCTGACAGCCCCTTAGGTTAGCTGGGTATTACCCAAATAATTTCCGTCACGTGTCATGAATCAACTCCAGATTAAAATGTTTTGGACTTTCCCTCGCCATCTGTCACATCATGCATTATATGTGGATATAAGTTAGAACTGTCAGGATGAGAGCTCACAGCACAACTTTCCGCTGCAGGGCGTAAATATTGTTACCTCATCTCAGTTACAATAAAACACAAACCTGGAGCACACTGCACAGAGCTGCAGCTACAGAGTGGGCATTTTTATACTTCAATATCATTGGGGATTGATGAGACGCAGAAGATAGATGCACAATTACTGCAGCTACCAGTGGCAACAATCTATTCTTAATGAATTCCCACCTGAGTTGGGAAGTATAAGCCAAAATGCTTGGCTAACTAACTTCCTGGCAATAGCTTGAACCGATAAGATTTGCTTTCTGAAAAATCAAAATCAAACTCTGGTTTCCACTTGATATTTCTTTTTTAAACTAGTTCGAATTGTGCTGAGTCATCTGCTGCTGTCACACATTTAAGGGTATCTGGTACCTTTTCAAGAGTTACTCACTCGGCTCATATGCCAAATAAGGTTCTAATTATACAGTACAGAGATTATACAGGGAGCCGAAGGTTCTGGTTTAGCCCCTAGGATATGCAATATGAAGACAGTGTTTTTAAAATCACTCTCCTCTGCCACAGAGGTATCTGAAATAAAACTGGCAACTGCAATGGATAGCTGAAAAA
This sequence comes from Notolabrus celidotus, assembly GCF_009762535.1. Classification (NCBI taxonomy): domain Eukaryota; kingdom Metazoa; phylum Chordata; class Actinopteri; order Labriformes; family Labridae; genus Notolabrus; species Notolabrus celidotus. The sequence goes on from NC_048284.1 coordinate 25,576,072, forward strand.
TCATTCATAATTTAAAACTCTCAAAAGTGATTTGTTTGCATTTTAAAGTGTTCTGCCAACAGTTTGAACAGTGTCTCTCTTCAAAAAGGGGTCCACGGGGTAAACGTGTCCAGAGTGGCAGGTAGATTTTTTGCCGCAATCCCACTGGGTAAATGTGGCACATGGCTGAGAGGTAAAACAGTTGACATGGTTGAATAATAGCTGGCTACAATTAGTGAGGCTAAATGAGCAGATTATCTAATGGCAGCATAATCCTAACCCCCTTATTTAATAGGGGAAAAAAAGGATTTGAGTATTGCTTTGATTATCCACAGAAAAGTTCCTGTAGTCAGTTAAAGTGCTGGTCAAAGGGACAACGTGAACCTGCAATTCTTAGAAATAATATGACGGAAGCTTTCATAGTGAATTTTTTATGAATGAACATGAGCATGAGTGAAGCTTGGATCAATAAAGTGACTCATACCTGACTACTGTCCTAAGCAGAACAAAACAAGGCACAGAAGTCCGTGAGGTGTTTACTTGTGAGGAAGCTGAACTGGCAAGAGTAGTTGGAGGCGAGTGCAGAAAGTAACAAAGAGAAATGTGCTTTATTTGTCTAGGTACACTAAAAGCATAGCCTGTTTGATGTAGCAAAAGGGAAGGAGATGGAGAGCCAGTGTGACAGGGGGAGACAGATGGGAGGGAGGAAGAGAGACCCAGGATTTGGTGCTCACAAAGAGTTGGATAGAATAAGAGAAGGACTTGACTTTACATCATTTTCACTTTTCCAAAAATAAAAAGTCATACGACCCTGATTTAAATGTTTCTACGTCAGAGTTGTGTCTGCGTCTATATTTTACTCTCTTCCTCTCTCTTTGTGATTCTGATTCTCATTTCATTTCTCTCTCTCTCTCCTCTGCTCATGCTCATCCTTTCAGAGTGATGATTTATCCCTTCATCTCCAGAGTGTCATTGAAGAGAGCCGTTTGGCTCTCCAGACTAATAACCGTCGCTGAGATGGAGAGGGGATAATGTTATTGACTTCCAAGCTAGACTGCCGCCTGGTAGTGTGTGTCTCTGTGTGTCTATGTTTGTGTGTGTGATGTCATATGAAGGTACGGGTAAATATATACCTGCGTAACTTGACAGTTTTCTGTGTGCATTCCTGAGATTGTGTGCAAGTACGTTATTTAAGTGTCTGTCCACAAATAATTATACATCTAAGGGAAGTTGTCACTCAATGAGGGTGTGCAATAGAAACTTTTACTCTTGTATTAATTCACATGATTCTGGCAAGGGCTAGTTTATTTGGAAAAAGACTAGATTACAAGACAAGATTATTTATTTTAAAAATCAGCCTTGCTAGTCTGCACAATAATTATGAAATGTTTCTAATAATGATGAATATTTTTGTTATTGTAGGCCCAAAATGCTGGTCATATGTTGTGTCTAAGCTGTAGCACAGCCACCCACCACTAGGCGGAACTGTAGATCGGGATAATGGCTACGGCTGTAACTATAACACTCTACTACCCCGATACAAACAAACACAGATGACACTTGTAGGATGTGACTGGTTAAACTGGCTTATAACCACTTGATTGAAGCAATGTGTAACCAGCGAAGGCATGTGGACATTAACCTGCATGGTGGACTGAAGGCCGGTGATGCTAGCTCTGCTAGTGTTAGCCACACTACACAAACATTTCACATTATTTACAGACTTAGTTATCCAGTGTTGAATAAAACAAGCTAACTTTTGACTGTTCTTATACCCATACATTTCTGTTTATGTGACTAGGAAGTAAGTCACTTCAGAGGTCTCTGCTGTGGACACAACGCGCTAGGGCAGATTTGAAGCTGAGCTGCTGCCAACATTAGCTTAGCTTGTTTCTAGGAACACAACTTGGATTAAGGATTTCTTCACTGTACTTCTTCAAAAAGATCTCCTCCTCCTTAAAATAAATGGTCCATTACAACAGTAAATAAAGGAGCTCCAGGTTAAAAGTCATTGCATCGTCAGGCAAGAATCCTGCCAATCTGCAACAATCGTCCATACATCTGTTAAAAAAAAAACCCTGCCCAGTAAATGGCGTAGGGCATTGATAATAGGCATCACTATCTTCACAGCTCTAGGTGCTGCCTGGTGGAACACATTTTATCTCTGATCATTGTCTGCATGTTGCAAATACTTCAGTTTGCACTTGTTGCCTCTTTTTTTGCCAGTTATTTCTTTTTTTCTGCATTCACCTGACGGCCAAAGAGTCAGTGGTGCAAATCTAACAAGCTAGGATTAGCATAGTTATAGTAAATGTGGGCAGACCTGGCTCCATAAATAGTAAATACCACTTTCCTCAATGACAGTAATTCTGTATTTACCTCAACATGTCAGGATCAGTAGATTTGATTGCAGCCAAACAGGATTTGCAAAGCAGCTGGCATTTGTTTTCCATAAAACACCCACACACATGTTCACTTATTGTGTATTTACAAAATGCATGATATTGGCATGCACGTGGCAGCTGCAGCTTATACACTCACACACACACACACACACACACACGCACATTCACACACTACAAAAACAATTTAAAGTGTACTTTATGCTAGAGTGTAAAAGATGGTCCAGATGACTCTCATGAAAAGCACAGACATATCAGTCGGTGCCTGCTTCTCCCCGTGGAGGCTGTGGATCCTCTCTGCTAATTTTAGAAAGCTGCGAGGAGCCGGGGGAATGCTGAGTTTGGTTCAACCAAGCCAAGCCTGGGAGCTGAGGACGCGGCTTAAACCCTCCCCCCACCGCCCGGAGCTAAGTGCACATTTTTCAAGGAAACATATGTGACGTATAGGGACAGAATGAAGGAGAGAGAGGTGGATTACACAGGAGTGAAAGTGTAGAAAAAAATCATCTTTGCACACGGTGGCCTGTCCTACAGCGTCAGTGTTTCTGCCACGTGATGGAGGGTGTTGGTGTGTGACTGTGGGCTTGTTGGAATTGCAAGATTAGTGAGACTGTTTGTTGCCAGCATATGCCAAGATTACCCTTCGTCCATTGATGTTGAAATGTGTTTGTGTTTCCTCTTCATATGGCTAACACTGTAAAGATACATCACCTCATTTACTTGTGTGTGTAAAGTTTGCAATCAGCCCTTTAGTTAAAGGTTAAAGGAAGCATGCTAGAGAAAGGTGAGAGTAATCCATTGTTACTCTTATCTCTTGAAGGAGAACATCATTGCAAATGCCTACACACACTTAAGCACACACGCACACACAGTTACACGCGCAGAGTGAGAGTCACATATTGTTTTGGCTACAGGCTACAACTGGTTCTAACTGGATTTAAAGCTACAGTGGTGTGTTTTTTTTCTTCATTTTGCTAAGCTTAGTGTCGAATATGTTTCCCTGAGTTGTTTGCAGCTTTATCCCTGACTGTCGTCTGCTTTCCAAGAAATAATGATTGTACGCACTTCCTGCATTATATTAGGAAACTGTATAGTAAGAGAAAGCATGTGTGCCTTAGTCATCTTTTTTCCTCAGGTCTCTGGGTACACTGTAAACAGATTCTCACACCATCTAAGTAGACAATAATGTAACCAAATTGCTGCTCACCTCCATCTTAAAACAGCACCTGATGTAATTGGCTGTTGAGACGAGGTCTAAGCTCAGGCCTGATGGGGGTGCTTGTCGTTAACCGCCTTTGGCACCCTGCTCTTCCTCACCATCCAGATTATATTGGCTTGAAGGGCTCTTTCACGATGAGTCATGTTTATTTCATTGTCCTTTTTATGGCACCGCTGTTCCCCTTTTAACCCCTCGCCTCCCTGCACGCAGCTAAATGTTCTGGCAGTACACAGGAGAGTAAGTTATAGAGGTAATAAATATTAGATGGCCTCAGTTTCGACTAGGAATGTGTGTTAATCTGTTTCAATTGCAGAAGAGGGACTGCCTCTCTGCTGCTCTCATTACTTTATGATTTCTGCTTCAGATTATGGAGTTATTTAAACCAAGTCAAAAACTGTAGTAATGTGATGTCATTTAATAATGGACAGTTAAAAAAATGGATGCATGTCCACCGGTAGGTCAGTTAGCTGAAATACACTGTGGGGTTGTCATAATAAAGGTCAAATGGGAAAAATGATCCATAGAGCAAGCTCAGTTTGTGCCTTCACAAGACACATTGATCAATTTATCCAAATCAAATGTAATGTTTGCATTACACATTTACTTCAGAGATATCCTGAAGTGACTAATTTCCTATTTGTATAGACGGACATTTAAATTCTGATTATTCAACAAGTCAACCATAAGAAAAGTCTATATTGACTGCAATATATCAAACAAACGTAGCTCAAGACAGGAACACAGTGTTTGCAAGGAAGCAATGTCAACATGTTTTGCTGAGTCTGGCTAAAGTTAGCAGAGCTAGCACCACCAGCCTTCAGTCCTCCCTCTAGGATAACAAACAGATGACTGTACTGGTTATACATTGCTCCTGTCAAATGGTTATATGCCAGTGTAACCTGGCACAGCCTACAAACAATTTTATCTCAATTTTCAAAATACTGCCTAACAGCGCTGAGCTACACGATGTCACCTGTCATCTGTGTTGGTTGTAGAGCATTATAGCATTATGGCAGTAGCCATTCGCAAAACATGCAGGCCTGGCTCGTGGTAGCTGGCTGTATGACAGCTTAGCACGTTGACATTTAACCAGTATTTCCAGCCTAGAATAATAATAAAGTGTTAGTGTAACTCATAATTCTGGTGTCAGTTAGCAAGCGTGACAACGTTTCATCGTCATCATCAGCCCTAATAAACGTAATTGTGTTTTTTATTGTATTATCCCAGTTTAATAGTATTTACTACTTTTTCCATCTTCAAATGTTATTATATTTGAATTTAATATCTGTTTGGAATTTCCCTGAAGACTTGCCTTAGCTTTGTATTGCTTTGGTTTCTCAAGCCCCACTAATTGCATACTGTAACAGCAATAACAATCATCCAAGCCTCTGTGTACTGTGGCATCCAATTTGCTTTTTAAATTGGCATTTAGTTTGTCATTTTGTCGTGACATCACATGCAGACCTTGGTACACATTTGGTTTGCTCCAAGTAGGAAACCTCTCCATTCACCTCACAATGGTAATTACTGATATGGGTGTACATTGTCTCTCATATCTCCCATATGGCTCTCTGCATTTAGAAACTGTGTCAACAAAAGAAGCAAACATACCTGGGGAGAAAACAACAACATTGCATTGAAGGAATAACTGAACTTACAGTCAACCATACCTTGAAAAAGTTTGAGGAAGACTACACATAAAGTTGAATTTGCTGTATGCAAAGGCTTGGAATTTATCCTAAATTGACAAATATACAGCCAATCAAAGACACTTAATGCATAATTGCATTGTGATTTTACTGTGCTAAGAGGATGTCTTAGTTTATTTTTGTGTGCACAGTTGCAGCTCCGGCATGTGTGGGTGGAAAGCAGTAATATACAGTAGCTTTTTGAGGCTACGTAAAGCTGCACAGTCAATAAGGTGATAAAGGGAGACACATCAGTGGAGAAAAATACAGAAAGGCTTTTAAAAAAACTTGAAATAATCTCTGATGCAAGTTCTTTTTCATTTAACAAATTAAGTATTTTCTTGTAGCTGCACCAGCAGAGCAAAAGGGGACGTTTGTTGATGGAGTCTTGGGCTGAAACAGCAAATGTCACTAAAAATAATGATAACAGTAGCATGCAGCGTCATGCTCCACGACTCTATCCACAGGCAGCATGTGAACTGACAGAGACTGATGTGGTGAGGTGGAGGCACGGCCGGCCTTCTGACAGGAGAGATAATAGCCAATAAGGCAATGCCAGTCAGGGTGATTGACAGGCTCCAGGGAAGGCCCCGCCTGCCTGAAACCTTGTTCCATGGAGCCAGCCACTGTTGATACAAACGCTGTAACAAACAGACACATATACACTCTGTTAAAGAGCTATTCACACACATAATACATTCACAATGCCCACAGCAATTCACAAAGGTAGTCCGATACATAAAACAAATGAATCTATTCTCTGAGGCTTAAAATAATTAAATGATTGGGATCCCAAATAGAAAAGCACATTTCTACTAAAATATGTCATGTGTCAGGCAGGCAGATGAAAACAAATAACTCACAACCCACACAGACTGAGAGTGACGCAAGTCCATCAGAACACTTCTTCTTCTGCAGGATGGGGGAGAATACGAAACCGACACAATGCTCGCTGCCGTCACTTCCCATTTTGGCTCAGGATGGCAGCTGTCAGGCTGATGCAATAGCACGCATTCAGGAGACATACCGTCAGAGATGGTTTGATTGTTGACGGAAATAATGCAGACCGAGGATGACTTCATAGTATTGTAATCCACAGTTACAGCCATTTAAAAAAGGGAAACCACTCAGGGATTTATGAATGCTGTGCCGGCAGCGCACAGTAATTCAATCAATATTTGACACTATAGACACACCAAGAGCTGAACACCAGACAATGACCGACTCAACAATGTCATCAAAATGTAAAAGTGGGAGCTGTGTCAGGATGTTTCCTCCAGCAGAGCAGTATTTTCAAGGATGGCACATTTGCCCATGGACATCCCTCATATCTTTTTTTTTCCTTAAAGTGCTGATGGATGCTGCCTTCTGGCTCTCCATAGGCAGCTAGGAAACAAGTTTTTAACTGCTTTATATTTTCATCATCATGCCTGACCAGCTTGCTCCCTGTTGCTTAGCAATCTGAATGATTTGAATTAGTAATATGAACCTGATCATTTTCTTGACTAATCTTTCACAAGGCAGACTAAATCAGAAACTAAGGCAGCCAGATAATGAGAGCAGATGTGATAAATTTGGTTTACAGTTTGTTCTGCTGGTTCAATTGATGTTCTTGCAATTTCCAAGGATTGCCTCAGCTTCTCTATTGACTTCCTCTGCAAGGTTGTCAAATACCCATACTTGGTCATGACCCTCTTGCATCTCATTCAGGAGCACAAGGTGGCTCCAACATATATATACTCATAGTAGCATCTTTTTTTTCTGTAAAACTTGTGGTTACTTTATATTTGCTGAGGCTAAGGCTACGAAAAACCATGTGGTTCTGGTGCCAGTTTGGCCATTTTTACTTTGAATTATCAATAATAATCCAGAAGAAGTGTGTGGTGGTGTTTGTATCTGCAGAGAGAGCGTTGCTCGTCTTTTTTTTTTTGTAATTTTCCTTCTGATGTATCATTTTATAGCGCGAGTTGTTGTGCAGTGGTGCCAAGCTCCATAAAAAAATCAAAGGCACCAGGTGATACGGCTGTCTTTCTACTCTGCTCTCAGTCTGTCTGCCACAGATATACATCACACATGCATCTTCATGAGTCACCAAAGGGACTTTACCAAATGCTGGTGTTTGCTGACCTGTGAATGAGGAGGGTAAGTGGTGTAGAATCTGTGATGGAAGGCAGAGCAGGGAGACACACACAGCAGGCAAAGATAAAAGCGCAACCTCAGCATCAAACAATCAAAGTATTGCACCTTTCTGCTCATTTGTGAGGAGACGTGGATGTTTGTTTAAGTTCCTCAGAGCGTAACTACTGTAAAACACTCAGAAAATAGCATCTTAATTTTGTATTAGACTGCTTTGCTTTTGTTTCATCCGTCACTCTCTTTTCTCAGTACTTGATCTCTCTTTCTCTTTTACTCTCAGCAGCCTAAGGTGAAAATCTGTAGATTCATACATATCTGTTCTTTTGATACTATCAAAGGTAAGAAAATAATGGGGATTGCATCATTTTAAAGCAGGTGCTATTGAATAGTTTCGATACATTTGACAACCTCAGTACATTCTATCTCAGAGGGTCATGTCCATGTAACTCCAAGGCAACAAATCTGGTCCGGTCACCAGTGCATCATCAACAAAGAAGAGGAAGAAAACATGAAGGATTACATAATACCTCTTGCTACCACAATAACTCACATTCACGTCAACACTGATTCCATCAACAGTCATACCATGCACTCACCGCTCTGCTGCTCTGAGTTCCTCTTTTTAAAAGACAGAAGGTTTTCATTCTCTAATTATAGCATATTATTACTGACAGGAACAGACTCTAAATGGATGCAAGTTGTTTTTTTCAAAGCAGGCAACAGGTCAGGCAGCTAAATCAGCTTGTGAACATTTTTGATATTTTGTTTTACATTCTGGAGCTACTTTACTATTCCAAAGCTGTGTGCTGGTTATTGAGTAAGACTTTGAATGAAAACAGTAGTAAGTTAATGTGCCTATTTATCCCCATGTTTTAGATTCTGTTGGTTGTTGCTTAACATCTTTAAAAGCTCTCCTAGTTTCTGGTAGCATTGGGAAGATCCATTACAGACTAGTCCGAGACACTGTCCTCACTCCAACCCTCTTATATGTGTTTCCAAAACTCCCCTCTACTCTTAACTATCCAGTATTAGGAATAAGAGTGCCAGCACCACAACTCTGTCTGACTCCCTCTATCTCCTTTGCAAACTCATCCTCAGCCCCCCACCTCCTCACACCAGTATTCGCTCCGCACAATTGCCTCAGTTGATGGGATTGGACCTCAGGCGCCTGCCCCCATTCTTCAGACACCCTCCATCCCTCCAACGTTCACTCCCGCCACTCACACCATCCCCCCTGTTGTCACTCCAAACCTCATTACTCACTCCACGGAGGCTGGACCATCAGCAGCCAATGAGGAGCTTCAGTAGCATACATAAACACACACACATGCACACAGACCCAGAAGAAAAAACACACACAAGGTGACAGTGACTAGCTTGTTACTGCCTGTAGCCAGAAGGGAGCCGAGGGCTATGTCCACATTAATGCTATACATAAGAAAATGACATCCAGTGGTCCCAAATTTTTAGAGGACACCATGTTGTGCACATAGAAAACATGAGGCGAATCAGAAAGTAAAGCAGTCCAGATTTGTAACAGATACAATGATCTCACAAAATCACTCAAGTTATCGAATGTTCTTCCTTTTTGAGTTCACGCTAAAACACAAGTTGAAAAAATGACAATAGGGAAAGACTTGTCCTGGCTTAGAGGCTGCTTTAGTTTCAAATCACATGACAACATCTCTAACACTTGCATGGGGAATGGAGGAGAAAGTACAGGTAGAGGAACACACTACTACATAAACTTCACTAATACATTTATTTGACTTACATGCTATCATCCATTTCTAACCATGTTTTCAACCATGTTTAACCTAAATCACCAGCCTATAACTACCTATTAACCATACATCATCCCTTACATAAAGGGATAGTTTGTCATAGCATTTAGGATTATTTGGTGATTGATACAGTACCACAAAACATCAAAATGCAAGTCCAAAGTGCATTAACATTTTCTCACACTCTTGCTATTTCCCCTTGCTCTACAAGTTCCCTAACTTTAGCCTACGCACATCTCCCAACAATCAGAAACACCAAGTCAGCCAATTGAGCTGCTATCAGTGCAGATCTATTGACAAACGAGCAGCCCACTGAGGGTCATCACAGAGTTGTAGACTAAGTGTTTCCAAATAATGTAGACGCTGACCACCCTGTTTCCCCTCCATATGCTGTACTTTCCAGTCAACCATAATGAGTCATACTCTGTCGCAGTCAAGATGCTGCTTTCTTCTACGTTCGCCTCGTTTCTCCCCGCAGCAATTTCTATTGCTGGAACATATTTGAAGTTGAGAGGGGCTTATTTTATTAATGCGCTTTGTAAATATTGCAATAAAATGAGCTTGTACAGCAAGTAATGGTGGTTTCTGAACTCTAAATGAAGTGTTTTTTACAGCGGGATGTCTATTAAGAATCTTTTTAAATCACCATTTTCAGATTCACATTTAAAAAGCTGTTCATCGGGGGATTAACCACTGGATAAAACCCTCAGACTCTAAGATAGAGTCTGAGAAGTTGCTGGATTTGTGGTGGTATTTGTGCGCTTTGATGGAGGTGAAGGGGGAGAAAGAAGGAGTGGGATTTGGTGGGTGTGCTGTGATAACAGGTACGGTAATAAGGTTTATCACAGCTGGAATCACGAGCTACAGGGACAGCTCTTCACTGCGAGTGCTAACACTCTGTTTCACCTCATTTCTTTGGATGGCCTTTCAATGTGTCTCTATGTCTACTTCCTCCATCTGCCACTCTCTGTCTCCACTCTCCCTGCACTGCCCTGTCTCCCAAAATCTGTATAGCCCCGTCCCTTTCCTTACTCTTCCTCCTCCTCTTGTCTCAGCCTCCATCTTTCTCTTCTGCTTCGTTCAGGTCTCTTTTGCTTCCGTCGTGTCACTTTTGTTTATGTTTATCTCTCAGTCTTTGTCTCTCTCTTTGTCACTCTTCTGTTCATGCAGACATCAAAAACATCAGACAGGTCGTTTGCCGCAGCATCACAAGGTTACGAAAAACACAAGATGAGAATAGAAGTGTCAGGGTGACAATTCGCTTTAACCTCACCTTGTATCGTGGAAGTCGTCATGAGGAGAACACATTCAGCGCAGTTTGTGTACAGTTCATGTCTGGAAAATAACGTCAGGACTTTTGCATCTCAGATTGAATTTGAAGGTTTATTTTGGAATTTTTTTGAAACTTCAGCAATTTTTTTAATTTTGCAGTGTTTTCCACAGAATGATGGTACAATTTACTGATATTTAAAATATCTATTTCTTTTTATTTATTTACCAAAACATGTTGGTCAAAGAAAAAAAATGTAAGTAGTTGTGGTTCAATACTTTGCATCATCAGGGGGCCTGGCGGTCTCTCTTTGTTTATCAGTTTATTTGACAGGGACAATTCATGTGGGCATTGTTACATCTAATTAAATTGCAGCTGATGCAGTGTTTATAGGACCTCAAGCCGTTGCTAATTTGCAGTCCTTGTCCCTGGTTAGGCTTTTGGGAAATAAGGTATATAACACTGTAACATAGATACTCAAGTTAACAGTTAACGTAGATATAAAGAAGCAGCCACATAAATGCATCAAACAAAACATTAAAGCAGACACAGAGAAGCAGCACATACATGCATACAAACTACCAATTAAAGCAGATGTAAACAAGCAGCCCCATTTCCTCAGTGTTCATCTGTAACCTTTTCACATCAATGATAAATGCACCGATTTAAATACATATATGTGCCGACTTCATTACTTCCTGTGTTTGGTTCTTATGTAGTTTTTGCCTGACATTAATGGATCTACTCAAGTTTTGTTTATGCACTTCTTAGAAAGCCAAACCATATGAAAATTTCATCAAGGCTGTGATACATTTCTTTGGCACGTTGTAAAGCTGCAAAGACGTGACTCCTTTATTTGATATACTAGGATCTTGATTTTGGTAAATGGCGTGTTGGCACCAAGTTTAATGACAGACACTGAGTATTCATCCAAACATGGTTTCTTACTCCTATGTGTGCGCTGACGAGAGGAGAGAGAGAGCTGCTGTGCTGCTGACTGAGATCACTTTGAGTAGCACGCACCGTCCTGATTATACTGTTAAATAATGCAGAGCTGTCAATCATGATGTCACACCCACTCTTTTTAGCATCAAAAAACGAAACTTTTCAGGAAAACGGACACTTCTGCTCAAATCAGCATGATAATAACTAACTGCTATGACAGGAACCATGTGTACGACAAATATATTTGACCTGTATTTTGATTTTATAGTTTAACCCATGTCCCATTTGTTATAATGGAGGAGGCGGGCTTTAAGACATAGTGCAGCCAGTCAGTTTGAGACGCTCCAATTGTTTTGGCTTCACTTTCACGGAGCGGTTGTACTGTCCATCTTCTTATACATTCTGTGTTTCAGATACATTGGATAAGTTAACCTCTTAAAGGAGGGATAAATTGATGCATTTGCTATAAGACATTTCATATCTTTAAAATGTCTGCTGGCTAAAGCAGTCCACTGGAGCAATTACAGAGCGTTTGTTCCAAGTAACTCTGAGCCTAAAATATTTAAAAGGGGGTCAGGGTTTAAAAAACTGGAATTCCCCTTTAATATTTTGCAGTGGTACATGTGTAGTAATTTGGGAGTGGAAATATCCTGCAATATACTCCACCAAATCTCCCTCTAACTTAAGCCTGTCTGACAGTGCTGCCTGCCTTTGAAGAGAGACATCAGCCATGATGCTCCAAATTTATTTGACACTTAGTAGCTCACCATTGAGCTGTAAGTTGCATGAATGCATGGCTAGTGTGAGCCTTGTTTGTCTGCAGTAAGCTAACCATTGTGTTATTAGCAAGTGATAATAATTTCTCTCTTCAGTGATGATTAAAGAGAATGGACGTATACATGAGAGAATGTAGGTGAGAGAAAGTAAGAGGTAAGGGGTCGGAAGGAGGCATAGGTTTTCAGATTTGAGGGCACTGTTTGGGATGACACAACGACCTTGAATGGCTTCTGTTCCAGAGGATGTCACAAGAACAACGATGGCTAAAAGCATGTGCCAGCTTTCTAAGTCTAGGTCTGGAACTTCAGGCTAGTCTATCTTAAAAATTAGAGAAAACATACATTGGACGGGTTTGTTGTCAGCGCAGACTGAGTTCACATCACCATCATTTAGGCTACCTCTGCTGTTAACTGCTCAGCTAGCACGAGGCTTATGTTCCTGGTAGTCTCACAGCTGTAACATCTCCAGTGAGAGTACTCTGTAGTTTGCCACAATAATCACATCACTTCCTGTCTTTAATCCTATCGTTAAACTCATCTGATCGCCTCCCACAGTGATTAGGGACAGTTTGATATCCTGTGTTGATCTTAAGGAGGTTGAAGGTCAATGACCGGAGCTCCGTTAGGGGACGGCGCTCTCTCCTCAAAGGCCCTCAGGGTCAGACTGTAGAGCAGGGCAGCATTGGGTGTGTGCAGCGCAGGGGAGCGGAAGAAAGTAGAAGATGGTAATGAAGGAGCTAATTGCTTGCAGTGGATTTTGAAATCGAACCCCGGCCCTCGGTGCACGGGCTTTGCTGCTTGCAAATGGAATATTGATGACTATGGCGAAAATAAGGGAAAGTGACCCCGTGATATGATCGATTTGAAAGCCACAGATCTGTGCAGAACATGTCTCAACAGGCAATACATTTCCCCTGGTTTTTATGGATCCGTATACACTTACCACCAGTTTAATACTGCTGAGGTGCACAAATATTAAATTATATCAATTTGCTTTCTCTATTATTCATAGCAGCTATGATACACTGATAGCCTTTAAAGCTCCATAGCTACTTTTTAATTACATCATCATAATTAATACTCATACAGTAAGTCAAATCTTCTATAGAGTGGTAGCCTTCAAATTGAGTGTTAGTACGTGTCAAAATGTAACTGATAGGATAAATGAGTCCACACATTATACAGGTGTTCTGTCTCTTACAATGATGATACAGTATAATAAAGATTCAGTGTTATTACACTAGAAGAAGACACAAGGAGTCTAGGCTCTGTTGAAAAAAAGACCCCCCCCCCCCACTATATGTTATACTTAGTCTACATTAAAAACTACTGTGGAAATATTTCATTATACCAGACCAAGACCTGCTAAATTACTGTTGCTGTATTGAGGAAACACGATGCTTTGAGGTCATTGCTAACTTGAACATACGGATATGTGCATCAATGCATAAGTAATGTTATTATACTGACTCCATTTATATTGGGTTATTTTATACATCTGGCAATTGTTCTGTATTCCAACACAACTTTAACCTGCCCACCTTGCTCCCTTAACTTCTCTTATCCACATTCACACACACCCATTGTTCTATTAATGTGTTTGCTCAAGTCACTTTCTTCATCAGCAGAATATTTTACAAATAAGACGCCCTTGTTTTAAAAGGTTTCTCTCCAGATCCCAATCTCAAAACCAGTGAGCTGTGAGTGGAAAAAGGCTTTTTGTTAAAGCTCCACTGAAGAGTTTTTAACTGGTTACGATACAGACTGAATTTAACATTGATGCCTCTTTAGGAACTAACAAAGAAAGCAAACAAGACAATTAGCAACACGATTGACTGTTTCTATGTAGTTATTCTTGATGTTTGAAACGGCTGCCACAGGGTAGGTGTCAGACAAATTATACACAGCAAACATTAAATAAATAATAAATTTGTCTGTCAGAATAAGCAGGATGATTATGTTTGGTTACAACAAATCACTTCAAAATGTACAGGATAAAAGAGTCAAAAGGCACTGCTCGTCCAAACGAGGAGCCAGAATTTACAGAAACCAATAGTTCCTCACTGGAGCTTTAAGGACTCAAAATGATCAAAATCTAATGGTGCAGAATAACAATGGCAGCAACCGTCTGCACAACACTTTAATAAAGACAACTTAAGAAGGTCAATATTTAACATGAGATGTCACAACTAAAAAAAAAAAAAAAAAATTTAATTAAAATTAAAAGCAGGGACGTACCAACCTGTCTCTCTCTTTCTCTCTATCATAGTGGAGATCATCCACTATATAACTGGGCAACCTGTCCATAGTCAATGTGTGGGTAACACTGTTGATGTTTTGCATGTAAAAGTGTTGTCACGTCCATTAATGTTGGAGAAGAAAATGTCAGTTAACTTCAAACTTTCTGAAGCATGTCTCATCCAGTGAAACTTTTAATTCAAGTATGCTACATGGATGATTAGAGTTGTCTTTTTAATAACTTTTCTACCTTTGGATGGGTAAATCCTCACCAGTTACTGTCTATTCAGTATGTTAAAGTAACAGGAAACTAATAAACTAGAGTCAGGCTTGCAAGGACAGTCAGCCTTTTCCCCATACTGCCTTTAGTTTGCTATCAGCCATATGCAAGGGCCCTCCAGGCAAAATATGACAGCAGGCCCACCAGTGTCAGCGGTGCATTTCTACAGATCATGGTTATAGTGCCAACTGTTTCAAGGACTCTCTCTAGCTCAGGAACCCCAGAGGCTTGTGGCCAGCACTCGTCCAGATGTACAGTAAAGCCAATTGGAGCAAGGAGTGAGAGACATGTTGTATTATTGACACTGAATGCAAAGTAACCACACTGTAGATATATAAATGCATACTTTATCAGTCATTTCAAAGATTCTCTGATTGGTTTATTTAAAACTTATGGAAAGAGTTGTCTTAGCTGCTAATGATTGTCTTCACTACTTCCAGCCATACTTTTTGTGTACTAGAAATTTTGTTGCAGCAATATTTCATATTTTTTTTAATGTAGATAATGCCATTGCAGTTTCTTAGATTCTATACAAAGAAACATAAGAAACAGTGATCGGAACATTAAGACCAAATGAAACCTGCAAGATCAAAGTGGGTTTAATACTCTTAATTAAGCACAGACGGTGCTATCTGCCTTTGACTTCTCTTGTTCAACATCATTATGTCTCTTACATCTGTGGCTGAATGGAGGCATACAGACATTGCTGCAGATGACAAAGATGCAAATAAGTGATTTCAGACTCTGATGATACGAAGCGGACTACGCATATATTCCCTGACCAGTTTGGCATATTTCTGTTTCGTAATATACCACACTGTACCGTACAGTACCGTATCGTAATGTATTGTTAGCAATCACATTGTATTCTATCATACAGTGTTGTTAGCTATCTTTCTATTGTATTTCATAGTGTTGTTAGCTATTGTATTTTATAGTGTTGTTAGATATTGAATCTTAAAATGTTGTTAGCTATTGTATCGAAGAGTGTTGTTATATAGCTTAGCGTATAGTGTTGTTAGCTATTGTATCATAAAGTGTTGTTAGCTATTGTATCATAAAATGTTGTTAGCTATTGTATCATAAAATGTTGTTAGCTATTGTATCATAAAATGTTGTTAGCTATTGTATTGAAGAGTGTTGTTAGCTATCTTAGCGTATAGTGTTGTTAGCTATTGTTAGATATTGTATCGTAAATTGTTGTTAGCTATTGTATCGTATTGTGTTGTTAGCTATTGTATTGTAGTGTTGATAGCTATTGTATCATATTGTTTCGTGGTCTAAGGTATGTATCACACCAAATGACACCTTGTTGTAAATTGTATTGTATCGTATCTTATCCTATCCTATTGTGTTGTAACATATAGTAAAGCATCCTGTATTGTGTAGTGAGTTGAATGTCACAACATTCCTAATTCGAGGAAGAAGATCTTTTTGATTCCACTGTTCTGCTGCCTCTCAGTGCTGCACAGTCTCAGTTTTAATAATGACTACATATTTCCCTGACACATGGATGAGTGTTCCACAAGGCCTTTGTTACCTCTCATGCCATTTCCTCATGCCTCTGTGCCATGCAAAGACACATACTTTGCCTAGGGGTGGAATTTCGCCACAACCGGAATCAGCACCTCATCATCCTGCAGCCTCCCTTCCTTTTCCTTTTTGTTTCTCTTCACATTTTCATTTTTCCTCTTCCACCTTCTGTATCTGTCTGCCAGATCCACACGGCTGCTCCCTCATGTTTACATATAGCCTGATCCACAAAACAACAGAACAAACTGACGCTTCACAGCCTGCAGCCCGAGCGCTTTCTCTCTCATCTCTCTCTTCTGTCTTCCTGCTTGTGCTTGTTTTTTCTCTCCTCGACCCTCATGACTTTTCAGCGAGTACACAAAAGCAAAATGCAGGAGGCAGTGGAAATAAAATGACACATTGAAAATGGTATTGTTGGCATGTAATGACATAGTTACTGTTACCAAGTGCTGCAGAGGTTGTTTGGTTTGGTATGTTGAAAGGGCTTTTTTTCTGAAGGTTGCAATTTCTGAAAGATGCTGCCTTGAACAGAGTGTTCTCGGAGGAGGAATCTTCATGCCCGACCTTTTGGTCTGTGGTGCTGTGTCCAACTTAACACACTGTGTAAATAATTGACAGTGAGCCTGACCTTGTCTTGAACAGATACACCCAGACCGGAGCTGGATGGAGCTTGTAGAACCACTTTTTAAGAGGCAGCAGGAGTGTCAATTATTTGATCACAGGTCGTAAGGAAACCCTACTCTTTCTTTCTTTTCGAGTCTTCTCTTCTGTCAGCCTAGCAATTTTTATTTTCGCCCTCTCACTCTTTCCATCCATCTTCAAGCCTCCCCTCACTTTTCTGTCTGAAGCTGTCTCACCTTACTCTCAGTGTCGATCTAAAAAATGGGTCCAGGAAGTCACTTTGCAACAGCAGAGTGATATAAAACTGTAAAATCAGGCTATGTTTGATTTATGCGCACCATTAGCGGGGAATAGTGTTCCATCGTGAGTAGTCTGTCTGTCTAGGGGCTGTAAGGGAAACCTAAACCCTCGGTCGCACCGATAGGATTTTATGATCTGAACTGAATGATGGGATTATCATAGCTGTAATTATGGTGAGCGCTGCATTCTGTGTGTGCCTGTGTGTTTGCTCAAAGTAGCCTTCTCTGCAGTGTACTGTGGTTCTCATATTTACTGAGGCGGCTTCATGATTGATGCAGGGGCCAGTACGGATGCTGGGCTTGTTTCATGTATTAAACATTGGACGATATGTGCTGAAAGAATGTGATAATGACTGCAGGGCTGCAGTTGTTGTTTTGCCCAAAACTCATGAGGAAAACACGATTTTCACAACACATGGTGAATCACAGCAAGCTTGAGTGCCACTTATCCTCTCTGAGTTTAATAAAAGTAACGTTATTTTTCTCCTCTCTTGTCGTTTCAGCGAGGGAGGAAAATGTAGCCACCTTCCGCGGCTCGGAGTACTTCTGCTACGACCTCTCACAGAACCCCATCCAGAGCAGCAGCGACGAGATCACGCTGTCCTTCAAGACATGGCAACGCAACGGCCTCCTCCTTCACACGGGGAAGTCGGCAGACTATGTCAACCTGGCGCTTAAAGATGGGGCTGTCTCTCTTGTCATCAATCTGGGCTCCGGGGCTTTCGAGGCCATCGTGGAGCCGGTCAACGGAAAATTCAATGACAACGCCTGGCACGACATCAAAGTGACACGCAACCTGAGACAGGTAATCGGGGGGAGCCGTGATGGACGGAGTTTGGAGACAGGCGGATTCTCTTTTTTTATTTTTTCGCTTTTAGATTAGCTGCTTCCTAGAGCTTTGAGAGAGAGCTGGTGTTATAAGAATGTCACCTTGTTCTGACTGGTTGTCATTCCATTGCCACAGTTCAGAAACATTATGACTGATGTCATCTAACTTTAAGTTGTCTTTATGATTACATCGATTCTTTTTAATTTGATTCATCGTTTAATTTCTCTTCACTTGATAAGTTGTTTCAAAAGCAAGAGGAAGCAGATATTTGGAATGCTAATGAAAGTTAAGTGAATTTAGCATTATGCTAGGTGTTTTCCTCTCTCCTGTTTATCAGCTGCTTTTAAAGTTGTTTGATCATTCTTTTTTGCTTTACAATCCCCTCAGCTGACACTTCCATCAGGCGCTGTCGCTATCTTCTTGTTTTCTTGCTTGTGTAGAATAAAGACTGTGACTTTAAAGCCAGGCAGAAAGTGTTTGCCTTTGAGCCATCCATTAATACAGTATTTATAGCTCAGATGATCATGATGCCTTTTAAAGATAGAAATACATTGCCTTCAAAGATGTGCATCTGTTGTGCACAAGCAGAATTTGTTACTTGACAGATATTGTTTAGTGTCTCTTGATGTGATATAAAAGCTTGTTTTGCTGCTGGGTGGAGCTAGAATGAGTCAGAGGCGTGTACACAAGGCTGTAGAAAGAGAGGAGATAGATAGTGATACTTGGGGATGTAAGCAGGTACTGTTAGCTGCAGTGTGTGCAGTTGTTCTTTGTCTTGGTCGACCTTTGGTTTGTCTGAAAGGTGAGACAGCATTTAGTGTAGCTCTCAGAGCAGAAGTAGTAAGCGCCTGTTTCCTGACCCTCCCTTACAGTAAGCTTTGTTCTCACAGGTTAGTAAATAGTTGTAGCAGAAAATCTCAACAGTTTAGGGGGTTAGGAGCGAAGGGCCGCGGGCTGCTTGCCCACCCTCTTCTGTCTTTCTTTCTTCCTTTTTACAGATCTGTCTTCTTTCTTTCTTTCACTCTCATGTTCTTCCTCTTGAAAGGCACACTTTGTTAGGAAAGGGGTGAAAAAACACTACAAGTTTTGTTGGAGTGAATGCCATCCTACACAAATTTTAATCTGACAGTCCCTGGCCTTACAGTACTTGTCTCTGTGTTTTTCTTGCAGGACTCTGGTGTAGAAAATTTGGCTAGGATGGCAACACAGCACTTTATTACTGCTGCCAACCTCTTACAAACCATGTAGTGTTTTTCACCGCAACACTAACTCATCCATGATTAAAGCCATTTTTATACTAACCAATATCTAACCAACTAATGTACTAACTAACATCCTACTTCTTCATCATTGCTTTTGGTTTTTTTTTTTCTGTCCATCCTTATTAACAACCTTTTTTGTTCACTATTCTTTTGATTTCCTTTCTTCCCCTTTTTCTGGAAAGCAATCAGGCATTGGACACGCTATGGTAAACAAACTACATTGTCTGGTAGATATCATTCTTATTGTCTTTTTTTTGGGTTTGCCGTGTGTCCCCTCCCCCTCTCTTCTTTTATTCGTTCTCTTTGAGTTCCATCCTAGACACTCTTATCAAAAAATGAGGAGATGGGTTTGTATTACCAGGCAATTCTTTCTTCGCTTCTTCTCAATTTCCTCCCTGACCTGCCAACAACCTCCTTCTTTACCCCACAATATCCCATCCTGTTTTTTTTCACTTTGGCTTTTACTTTTTTCTCTTTCTTTCCTCCACATTACTGCAGATTTCCAACAAGTAATCTAAAATTAACTTTGTTGCCTCTGTTAGGGCAACTTACTTTTTTTTTATTTTAATTTTTTTTCACACAAAAAGTCCCCATTTTTTGTGAGGACTGTCTTCCAGAACTGACAGAAGCTTACCACAATCCCAAAGATGGGGACCTCGACACCGAGCCCTGAAAGAGAATCTACCTAATAAGTGGCAACCCTTTAACCTTTATTGCGGGAGCTCTGACAGTTGTTTCCAACTCACTATGGCGCATGGCATGCCCACACCTCATCGACCTCTCACCCCCCAACTCATCGAACCTCCACCCTGTCACCAGAAATAACCACTAACACTCTAATTCACTCACCCACATCCCTCCTGTCACCTTCTCACTCACTTTGCCCTCCCTGTGTGTGTTTTTGTAGCATGCTAGTGAAAGTGTTGTCTGTGTGGTTTTGGCTAACTTCGCCCCTGGGCCTATAAACATAACATTTCTAAGAATACGCATCCTGATCAAAGATTATTGGTGTGGTCCAGTGACATTGAATTACCACCATGACACCTGAGCTAAACCTGATCAGAGATCAGCAGCAGCTATTCTGAGAATGTGTATGAATATGGGCTCTGGTCTTGACTGTGCATGAGCCTCTGCACCCTGTGTGACATGCTCCAGCTTTGTATGGCACCATTGATCCACTTACTCCCTTACACGTCCAGTTAAGTGTGTTTAATTTGCCTTCGAACAGTGGTGACCTCTGTTTGCACATTGTTGTGGTGTGAAAAGCCTCCCTTTGTTTGCATGTGCGTGGATATATAGATGTTAATGTTTGCAATAGAGAGGCGAATGTGGGACTGGTGGTGTGAGAATGAGTGTGCGTGTGAGTGAAGGCGTGCGCAAGCCTGTCAAAGTGTGCGAGTGAGTGTGTGTGCCCAAGTACATGTTTACTGTATATGTGTGTGTCTGCAGTTACCAAATAAATCCCGAAACCTAAGACAAGTGGAGTCAATTTGTCCTTGGTTTGAACATTGTACTAACCCTCCCCCAACCTGAAGTTTCCAAACCAAACCTAGGATCCATTCTCTTACCCCCATCAAAGATAAAGAAAATATGCCTCTGCCATATTTTCTTTACCTGTCCTGTGAATCCTATGGCAAAAAAATCCATTAACAAAATCCTACAAAAACGCTGTCTGGTCCAAAAAGAAAAATCGCTTCAAGGTACCAAACAATTGAGACGAGCAACTTCAGTGTGGAACTTAAGAAAAGTTCAAAAGAAAAGCTCATTTCGAATGCAGACCAAGGAAGGAGGTGTGTTTTATGCACAGCACGCGATCGAATCCTAGAGTGTAATGGCTTGGCTTTGGCTATGTGTTGCCCCTCAACAGGTCACCATCTCCGTTGATGGGATCCTCACCACCACCGGCTACACCCAGGAAGACTACACCATGCTGGGCTCTGATGATTTCTTCTATGTGGGTGGGAGCCCCAGCACTGCAGACCTGCCTGGATCTCCAGTTAGCAACAATTTCATGGGCTGTCTCAGAGAGGTAGGAAAAACTCCAATGAATACAGATAGAAAACAGGTGAATGCTTGCTTTAAATTGCGGGTTTGTCATTCCCAATTTCATATCTATTTGCATTTTCATGAAAGTTTTCAGAACAGTGCAGCTGGATGGAAATAAAAAAACAGCACACTTTCCCTGAAAGGAAGGGAGAGCAGAAGAAAAAAAACTGCATTATCAATTAAAGCTGCTGAGTTGGCAGAGGAAGTATCAGACTTTCAATATTCCCTGGCTTAATGTGATTCATAACACTTACTGCAGTTTGTGTGTGAGGAAATATCCCCAAAATTGCTTCTGTCACATGTAATTTGCAGCCTCAGCTTGAGTGTGCTGCTAAAACGCCTCCCAATGGGCAGCAAACTGAAAGAAATATTCGTCTATGATGAAACACGTAAAAGCGTTGTTGTTTTGGGACATTTGTAATGTATTTGCTGGCTCTTTGAGCTTTTGAGTACAGCCAAGAAATGTATTAAGTGTCTCGTTATTTACATTTTGCTTGGCATTACTTATTCTGCAGCAAGTAATAGCTGTTAACAGGGGACGGGTGGCTCTTTCGAGCTGTAAAATTAAAAAAAAAAGGCTGCACATCAGTTCTGCAGTTGAGCAGCAGTCTTGAAAAATAGTACATCTTCAAGGGACCTTGCGTGGAGGCTGTAGTTTTTGACGTTGCTTTGATTACGCCTCATCAGTAATTTTATCCTATCTATTCATCCTCTGTACCTGTCTGCATTTAGAAGTTTGTTTTTAGCTCAATTACAGGGTTAAAAGGAATGTCAGTTCTGATGAAATGAATGTGTCATGGATAATTTCAATTGCTGTCAGCAGCTTGAAGCTATAATTTACTGTCATGCTTTTTTTTTTTTATCAGAAAGTTGGCATCTATTTATCCAGGATGTAAAACCCTGAGCAGTAGCTGCTGACACTTTTCAAGCTGCAGACATTAACAGCAGTCATTTTATTCACAGACATGCGAACGTGCATTTGTTGACAATTTATGTTGCACTGCCACTTATACCATGCAGAGCAGCACTTCTGTGTTCAACTATAGACACATCACAGAGAACTATAAAACTGAATTGTAATTAATCCTTTGAGTTTCTATCCTGTAAGGACACTGGAGGACATTTCAGGCATGGATCAGATATCAAACAAGTAAACATCTTCTGTTTCATTCGTCAATGTTTGCCTCACACACCTTTAATCGGAGAGGGTTGACTACAGCTTTAATTTCAGCTCCTTCTCCACACCAATAAATCAGATGTTATCCTCACAATAATGCAGACACATTCCGTACTGTTATGATTAAAGTTTAAAGAAGGAGACAGAATGAATATCAGATAGAATAAATTGCTTTGTCAACGCTGTGACAGTATTTCAAAGTAACAAAACAACAATCGATACAAGTACATTTGAAAACTGTTGATAGAAAGAATTATGTAAGAGTTCATGTACAGTGAGCAGGTAGGGATGTGAATTATAATCCTGTCAGGGTGAACAGGACTCTGTACAAACTGAGGGAGTCTTGTCTCATCCTGAATTCTAACTTGCATAACCAACTGCTCGTTATACATAATCCTGCTCATTACTGGTTTACCAACTGAAACAAAATATTGATTTAAAGATGACTTAGTGATTTAAGAGTGACAGCTTAAAAAGTCCCCACTCGTTGCACTGAACATTTGAGTTTATAGTCAAGTCATGGTTGAACATTAGCCTACTTATTTGTTCTGATTCATATTAAACTGAATGTTTCTATTAAGAGTAACGTCAGACAAGGTGAACATATATTTTACAACCATACTTATGTTGACTAAGTCCTAATTGATCTCTCCTTCTCAAATCTTTACAGTCATCACACCTTCAAACATAAATGAGACCTAAGTCAACTTTTAACACTGTTGGTTTTATCACTACCCTCATGTTCAAACTTGAAGTTGCTTTGTATTGATCACTACATTAGAAATGCAGTCTTCTGCTCTGCTGCTGTTGCCTGGATGCGGGACTTGATCCAATATTTAAATATCCTCCATGTTGCTTAGCCTACCAATTTAGCAGGCTAATGGAAACCAACATTTTCGCCACAGTGTCAACAGGCAGGAACCTCCTATCTGTGGATTTATCTGATATGACTTGTGTGATGGGGTTGTCCCTGGCATTGTTTTTGCTATTGAAAATGTATTATTGCTGTTATGGGGTTTCGACAAATTACAATCAAGTCTTCAACACATTTTTGTCACAGTGTCAACAGGCAGAAATGAAATGTGCTGGAACCTCCTTTCTGTGGATTGATCTGATATGACGTGTGTGATGGGGCTGCCCCTGGCATTGCTTTTGCTATTGAGAATGTATTATTGCTGTTATGGGGTCTTGACCAATCAGAATCAAGTCTTCAACACAACTGGGTGATGAGTAAGAAAACTGGTCAATAAGACAAAAAATCTTGTGATTGAGTGGACATGACTTATTAAAGCAAACGACATCTCATGAAACATCCATAAAGTGATAGCTCTATGAAAGCCTGATAGAACACTGCATGTAATGGCCTAGTTTCCTTTAGTGTAAAGTCAAACTGTGAATCAACTAACCACACTACTTGACTGAGTTAATGGGGACTGACACAGCATTAAAAATGTAGGTAATGTGTTCACTTACCAATGCAAGTGCTTTTTAACAGCAATTTGTTTGCTAAGCAATTAAAAATGCTGTTCAGTGAGCACATAAGTGCAGTTTGTTTTTCCATGGCAATGAAACACTCCATGTTATTTTGAGTTTACTATAGTTACATTACTATGTAGCTGGGTTTCAATCTGTCCCGTTTTCACCCTTACATCCCAGCTGTTTGTCCCTTCCTTCACCACCACCTTCTCAATTCTGAGAAGAGCCAGTAAGCCCAGTGATGTGCTGCCAAGCTCAGTCGGGCAACTTCCAGCACGCCTTTCATTAAGCCAAGTAAGCTTCCATCAGACCACTATACACTCCCTTCATCTAGTTTTGAGGTTGCACACACACGTTTAGGTGCTGGCTAAGAGAAAGTCACCTTGTCTGAGATGTTTAACATTTCCACTGAGACGCTCAGACTGCCGCTTTTCCAGTAATTACCACATTGGCCTACACATCCCTGGTTCTTTTTCAAACTGCTATGACTTTTCATCTCAGTTTCTCTTTCAGACACAAATGTGTCGCACTCATTTCTAGCACTGCTGCCTGTACTTGTTATCCTAGGCTTTATAAATAAGTAGCCTGCTAACTCACACTTGCTCAGTTGATTATCTTTTCTCAGATTGTTCTTGAATGGCACAAAAGTGACAAAGTAAAGGGACAAAGAGCTGGACATAAGAGTTGTCTCACTCTACTTCTTGGGCTTATCAAAGAATTACAGATACATTTATACATCAATGATCCGCTTTGTGTGCAATTATAGTTATGATCAATGACATCATCTACTCTGGTGAAATTCACATTTTTCCAGGTGTTTTTTTCCAAGCTATTTCTGCCTATGTTATGTGCTGTTGCAACATTTTTGATTTGCAGTTCTTGACAGCCATGCAAGTCAGTCCAGCACAAAGCATGAAAGATAAATGAGCACTTGGGTCCGTACAGCAGGCAGGCTTTCAAACTGTATACAGTCTTATATGTACTCCAAACACTACTAGACATTTGCTGCTTTGGAGGAATTCAGGGTTTTTGCCTGAAAACTTTAGCATCATCTAAGAAAATTCCTAGATCTTAAGTGAGAGGCTACATTTCAGTTGCTAAGTATTTTTGCCAGAGCTTGTAGTTGTGTCAGTTTTAGCTTAATAATTAATTATTGTGTACATAGTTAAAGTACTGTGTCGGCTTGGCCTCATTCTTTGTATTTGACTTCTGGTTCAGTTCTTACTAAATGAGATGAAGACTTTTGTTTCTACAGGTAAAGCAGCAGCTGTTCTTTACATTGGTAATGCAGTACATTTCCACCCAAGGGCTGAACTAATCCTCACCTGAGCCTCCTCATTTATCTTCAAGTATAAAGTATCCCTCCCAGTGTGGTTATATTTAAGTAGATCTCGGTTTCATAATAACAGAAAATATGCTTACATAGACTCATGTTCTACGTGTACAGAATGAAGATAAACTACAGCAAAATGAAAGATTCACTCCACTTACTCTAGGATAGGTTGTGAATTTTATCAAGAGGTATGCACCTTTTAAAAACTGCATATATACATACATACATACATACATACATACATACATACATACATACATACATACATACATACATATACATATACATTTTAAACGTATAAATAGATTAATCTTTTATTTTGCACTATAATATTCATATAACAAAGACTGCTCTTCTTATCTTTTGGTCTCCACAAGTGAAGTT
This sequence comes from Notolabrus celidotus, assembly GCF_009762535.1. Taxonomy (NCBI): domain Eukaryota; kingdom Metazoa; phylum Chordata; class Actinopteri; order Labriformes; family Labridae; genus Notolabrus; species Notolabrus celidotus. The sequence goes on from NC_048284.1 coordinate 25,601,749, forward strand.
CCAAGGTGACTAATTTCCTGTTTGTTTTAACAGAAATTTAAACTCAAAATAACTGACCAGTAGAATGGTACAAAAACATTCCGAATGGAGCAGACCACCAACCTCTGAGGGAAATATCAGTCTCTCTAGCTGCTCAGTGTGTCACTTATTTTACACAGACAATCAGTGTCTTATCAACTGTCTTTTTGAAGTCTCAAATGCAGCATTTTGTCTCCCATATTGTTGGTTTTCTGGTGGTCAGTTATAGTTGGATGATAGAGTGGTGCTAGAGAGTTCCCAGAGGCTGTGCAATCAAAGCTGCTCAACCTTTGTCTGCGATCAGCTTATTAGCCGTTGAATGAGGCAGGTTACTGTTGTTTTTCCCACAGAATGAGATTTCATATAGGATAATAGCTAACCCTTGTTGTTCATTAGACAAACAAAGCTAAGAGAGCTTCTGGAGCATAGCGTGCAGCCTCTCACTCGCCCACGTCTCCAGTGGGAGAGCGAGCAGTGAGTGCACAAACTAAGTAACCATCAACAATCCTGTCTCGAATAAACTTGGAGCCTTAAATACACAATTGAATGACAGACACTGTTTGAGCTAACCGGTTATGCAGGGTGGATTCATTTTAGTCTAATTTTACAGTTTTTATGATATTTTTTCAAAGAAAGATATTTTTTTCTGGCTGTTAAAAATTGAGTGGAAAGAATTATACCTCACTTTGTTGAATCATCTTAGCTGAAAATGCGTTTCTAACTTCTACTTCTTTCTTATCATAGGGAACTGTGGCTTCAACGAGCGGTGAATGGAGCACGGCATGCTTATCACTAACAGGTGTTCTGTCAAGTTGTGCTGCCCTGTGAAATAATTCACCTTAGTTGATGCTGATAGCAGAGGCCTGATTCTAAAATAGTTTTGTGAGCATTCAATTCCGGGACTTAACATATTTTCATGTCTAGCTATTTTTGGCTTCTTACCGTGGACTGTAAAAAAAACAGACTGATTGCTGACATGCAGCAAATATCACTCGGTGTCAACAAAAAAGATGCTAAGACGTGGTGAGAATATATCGTCGCAAAGTTGTTGCAGATAAGTGATTTGATTATGAAAAAGGAAAAATAACAATGATGTAATTAGTTACCCACCTAATTTGAGATTTCCCCACAATTTTAAGTTAATTTACAGTTTCTGAAAAAATATTCCGTAAAGAATGTTACACTCAAAAAATCATCAGTGGCTCCAATCCTCTTTCATAGACCTCCATTCAACAAACAAACATTGTAAAGGTATTTACTAATACTGATTGATCTGGAAAACATCAACAAATGCTTATTGTCAACATTTCCATTGAAAAAATTAATACTGACATTAAGCTATTTTACACATCTGATGTTTTTATGTAAAAAACTCATAGGGCACCAACAAAATAAACACAACTGAGAGTCTAAGTTCAGTGACTATATCAGCCTAGGTGCCACGTAGTGGACAGTAACCAGCATCCACCTGTCATTCAAAGCAACATGTACATTGCTTTAAACCTTTGTATCATTAAAACATTCACATTTTACAATAATTCAATCACTTAAAGTTGTCATGCATAGACAAGTTAGCTCAAAAAATGTATCTATAAAACTTCATGTTGAACCTAGCTATTGACCCACTCAATTCTGCTTGAGCATTGAAACAAATGGCCTAAGGAAATATTCTTGCTTTTAGAGCCAGTCTGAGTAACTGAACTTTTTGTCACCTCTCTATTTGTTGCATTTCTCAGCTTCAGAGGTTGCTACTTCATCCAACTGTTTTCACCATCCAGATGCTAACGTTGTGTGTATCTCTTAAAAAATGGCTATCTGTCTGAAAACAGCTGCCGATGCAGCTGAAAACACGATTGATGAGTGTTCTTGTTCAACCTAAACAGTGCAATTTAGAACAGCAAACAACAATCAAGAAACAAAATGAGCACAAAGCTGCTTAAAATGCTCAGGTGTGCTCTGGGAGCTGCAGAGTCAGCTTATGATTCTCTGTACGTTCACCCTCACAGGCAGCCCTATCCATATGACACGTAGACACTAGAGGCATTGCGCACATCTAAATAATGATCTGTGCAGCTTCAGAGAAACATTAATGTAAGGTGCGTACTTAAAGTTTGTCCGTGATGCAGAGGCAGTAATATCTTCGTTGTTTCTTCACTAACAAGCGTGACTCATCATGAGCCCTTGGGAGGGAACATTGGGTGGACAGCATCATGGAGGTGATTCACCATGCGGTTGGGTAGTTGTAGCATTGTGTGATCCTCAACTGTTCATCATACGTTGCTCCATTTAGCAGGCATGATGCCAGCTGCTACCCAGGATTGTGCAAACTGCTCACGACCGGCTTTGCTATCTACCCTTCATTCAGAAAGTCTCTTTTGAACTCCAGCTTGGAGGTTTTTCCATGTGCTGCATTGTGTGGATGTGCAACGTGCTGTTACCTACATCTGCTAGCTATGCATCATCCTTTTGTCTCTCTGCCTCTCTTTCTCTTCAACACCATATTTATTCCTTCCTGCCCCCTCCACCTCCTTCTTTGGATTCAATATCCTGGGATAATGAGAGAATGATTCAGTTGAGTTTGGCCCGTTGCTCAGATCAGAATGCGTCAGTATTTCTGTCTGCCTGTATGAGTAGAAGTGTCTGGCTAAAGAGCTTCAAACATTACTGAAGCAGGACTGTGGGTGCATATTGGTCTCTGCTCACTATTAGATGAAAAAAGTCCATCACTTATGAATAAGCTGAGGGAGGCATGTGTTTCTGCAGAGAGCAGATTCCTCCCTTTTCTTTCTGTCTGACAACTAAAAAGATTGTGCGTGCAGCCATCACAACCCCTCTCTCTTTAGTCTCCACTGCACTCATCTGCCCCCACAGGCTACATGCGATGTCATCCACACACACACACACACACACACACACACACACACACACACACACACACACACACACACACACACACACACACACACACACACACACACACACACACACACACATTCCGCCCACGCTCGTGTTTTGCCATGTGGCCTTGCACTGTGTCACATGACTGAGGGGGGCCGGTGGGCAGCCGCCGTCGTGGCTCGCTCCCTTTCCGGTCAGCCTGATGTTTGCAGTGCCATGCAGTTAGTGCCTTCTCACGCCATCCAGCCCCTCCTTCGGATGTCACAGGGCACCCGTGGTGGTGCTGGAGTGGTGTAGTGGCAACTTGTGTCAGACTGTGTGCGGGGAGGCCGGGACATGCGCTGTCATGGCTGCTGAGAGACAGGGAGGAGCTGCGTGCAGGAGGCGGAGGAAGGGCCAAAATTTGATGAGTAACAAGCAGAGAAGCAAGCACGACAGGATGGAAGGTGTGAGAATTAAAAACAGGGGGAGAGAGAGAATACAGGAGTGGACTGGTGCAGGTGTGATGAATGTTAGCAGGGGGCAGAGAGAAACTGAAGAATCGTGACACTGACAGAGATCAGGAGAATGACAAACAAGTGAGGAGAAGACGATAGAGGGCAAAGACCAATATTTGGCATTTGAGAGGAATGTGTCTTCATCAGTTGTGTGTTAGTCACCTCTGTGTGTTCAGACAGAGCTTGTTTTCCTCTCCAATACAAATGCAAATGTCACTCTGTCCTATTAATTATTAAGCTTTTTTAAATTACCCCTTAGAGAGAACCAAACAATGATGGATGGGTACAAACCTCAGACTATAATGGAATGCATGCACCTTTCACCCTCACCCCCGTATATGTAGGATGAACTCTGCGACGGATACACAATGTTTGTTTACCAGATTTGGCTTTAGGTTTACCTTCATGGAGGCATTTTATTTCCTCAACTTAGGCTAACTCAAAAGTCAACTTAATGTCATACAGAAAAGAAGATTTGCAGAAAGATGTTCATGGAAAAAGGAAATATTAAGACTAGAAAACTTCTGAATGTTTACTTTGTCGAAGCTAACAATTGACATTTTTAACTTATAATCTTGTCTTTTCTCATACACAAGGCCTTTATTGGATCAATTTGATCACCTTTACTTACAGGTAGGAAGGATGTAATTACATGAAACAAGTTTGTGTCTCCTCACAGTGCAGAATAAAGCTTACTATCAGCCCTATGAAGTTATCCCAGCCTAGTCTTTCACAGGAAATGAAACATATTTTTTTAATAATAATAATAATAATAATTCTATTTGCAGAGCACCTTTCAAAACCAGGTTACAAAGTGCTTTACATGGGTAGCAAAATAAAACAGGCAGATCATAAAAACACACAAGTCAAGATAAAGAAATAAAACATATTTTAAAAGACATAAAATTCCCCTAAAAGAACTCTAAAGTAATAAAATTGTTTTAAAATATATTTCTTAAGATGGTTAAAATAAAATAAAGTCAAATGAAATTCAGATAAAATCCGGGAAGGCTCTGCGATAAAAGTATGTTTTAAGAAGGGATTTAAAAGAGCTCACTGACTCAGCAGACCTGATCTCCTCGGGCAGATGGTTCCAGAGTGTCGGACCCCTCACTTTTAACACTGTCTCCTCATTACACAACCACTACTTACTCATACACATAAAGCAGTGTGTCAGTCAGGAAATCACTAATGTGGCTTGCTTTTAATTTCATCTTGCAAATGTGCCTGAATTAAATGAAGATGAATATAAAGAATAAAGACGATGCACATAATCAAATAATTACTAACCACTGAGGCACCTGAGGAACATGCACCATGATGAAGTCCAAAAAAATACAGAGCTGCAGTGTTAGGGTTAGCTGAACCTTGAAATAATTCATCTCTGATGTGTTGCAAAGTACAAACAGTTCTAGCATTCTAATGAATGCAACAGAGGTGAAGCTCAAGAGTCAAATAAATTTCTTGCTTTGACAGAGAAGCCTTGTACTATTTTTAAAAGTGAAGAATCGCTGCTAATCAACTTCTGGGTTTGAAAACTGAGGTCAATGCAGAAGTGCAACAAAGTACATGAATGATGGCTCCAGTAGCAAGTCACTACCCCTAACCTACCATATTGAAATCCACAACTATGAAAACATATCACGATGGAGGTATATTTTAATCTTACATGTTCAAGTTATATTAAGACTTAAAGTTAGGGCTGGGTGATATGGCCTTTAAGTCAAATCACAGATTTTTTTCACATCAAGCTGGATTCACAATTTTAATTGATTTCCCCTTTGCTTCCTAAGAGAGGAAAGTAAAAAAGTGGTTCAAATGACAAAGAAATTACTAAAAACAAGTTTCTAGCTCCCGGGCTATTAGCTCACATTTATGGTCATCAGGGAAGTAAGCTGTTTGTAGGCAGACACTTTCCAGAGCTGAATCATCGATCATAAACTGCACCATCAAAGTTGTGTAAGTCTGTATGGTTAGACTGGACCATAGTCTGTTTAAGTGGAATAAAACAACATCCCCTCCCACTCCAACTATCTTTTAACATGTTCAGTTGTACAGATGATTTAGGGCAACTTCAGCAAAATACTCGTGGCTTGGTTACACATACCTGCCATTGATAGTTTTAAGGATGAATAAACCTTGGCTTCATGGTTCCAGCCTTGGAACATCGTATCTTTAGTGATTTGCAGCACAACTGCATCCGTTACAGTGTGACAGACTGCCCTGTGTTTTGAACGATGTGTCCTTGAAAAGTTACTGTATGCTGCCCCAACATGATTGTTGTTGTGATTGTCTTGTGCACCTCATAGTAAGACGTGTTTTCCCAAAATGACTGAATGCCTCTGTTCAAGATATTGATATAAATTGGTCATGCTGCTGCCTTTAGCTGCTACAGCCTTTGTCCTAAACCCCAAATACCTAGTAATCAATAAAATCGATTTATCACCCAGCCCTACTTAAAGACATAAGGGTGGGATTTTCAATGGTTAGGTGTATCAGGATAGCTTTGTAAATCATTCCACTGAACTCGACCTCTTTAGTATCCAGCGTCCTGTCTGAATATGTTCACTTTGACACCAAAACATCATTTCAAGGCTTCAAAAATATTGTTTTTAAGCCAATGTTTGACATTACAGTAGCGGCATCCACCTCTTTAACACAGACTAAGAGGGCTCTAGTATGTAATCCAGTACAATAGTGAGAGTGACATTAATTTAAAATGTTCTTGGTCACCATTGAACTATTTGATTTGAACAGATATACAGGAGAGTTGCAGCTGTTTGCCCTCTCAAGAAAATGAGAGCAACAAAAGGGACACACATATATCTACACTGTATTATTTTAGCATTTGACAGAGATTGTTGGTATTAGATGAGCATCAAAAACGATAACTAATCCTACATTTTTATCTGCAGTGCACAAAGAAATCATCCTTTATTTATGTTACTATCTGCAGTTTGGTTCAGTGTTCAACTGTTCCAATTCAGTGACAACCTATGAGTTACAGAGAAAAATCATTATACTTCTATATTTAGTTTACACTTCCCAACAATTCTGTCACTTGTCACACCTGCATATGTTAACACTTAGAGAAATCAGACTGAGAGAAATGACAGACGCAAACTTGCTCTCCAGATGAAGCCCTCATATTAAATGTTCAAATGTTGCATGTATGATGTGGTGACGCTAAAGGTGGTGCTGTAGATGCAGAGAAGGACAACGACAAATGCAACACATTTGAGGCTGGTTATAAACAAGTTGATTGAATAGAACATGACCCTGTGTGTTTGCCTGACAGGGTAATGTAAGTGTTGCTTTGATGAGTTCATCATGTGACATGGCTGAAGATATGTAGCTGTATAAGAAAGTGTGGCAGTACTCCCTTCATTTAAAAAAAACCCTACATTTCCCATGTCTATAGTTTCTTATGATATTGAGTGTTTTGGTTTAACATGCAACATATGGAGATAAACTGAGATGCAGACTTGGGGAAGAGAGAGTGGGATCAGAGCTTGTGTTTCCGAGCGGTAGAGAGCGACTTAGCAGGTCATTACGGACCACTACTGATGATCATGATGATGTCATATAAATCTCTGTTTGATCATGAAACATAATGTGTCTCTGCAGTCCTGTGGATTATAAGTTCAAAAGTACATACAAGTATAACAAAATTGAATTAATTGATTATTAATTGTGTTGTTTTAATTGAAATGACTTGTGCAGAGATACTAGAAGATACTATAAGAGGCATCACTCTTAATATCAGTCTGTTTCATAACCAGTTAAAAACTTCTCACAAGGGCTTTTATAACATGCCACATTTTATTTTGCCCTTCAAAATAAAATACTCATCTATTATGAAACTAATACAGAAGAACATTGAGTAGCACAACATTACCATGTTTTATATTATTCTAACAATAACGCTATCAGCACCAGACTTGCTTATTAGCCACTATTAATTAAACCACTTTATGTACATTGTCTTTAAATCCCACTTGTACAGTTTCAAACTGTTCCTCCTTTCTTTTTTCTGTATTTAATTAGCTACTTACTTCAAATTTATCTTTCCTACCCCCTATTTGAATGTGCTTATTTTTGTGTTTTTGCAGCTCCACTAAGCAAATTCCCTCTGGTGGGATCAATAAAGGCTTATCTTACCTTAAATAGGTCTTATTTTTTCTCTTTAACAATATCCTGGTGACTCAGTATAATCCAGAGACCTTGGAGGATACAAATGTCTTTGGCAGAATAAAGTCCAAAATAAGACGGATACAAATTAAGATTAAATAGGAGATTGTTTCTACAAAGGCAGTTTTTTTTAAATTGCAATTTCACATTGTTAGCAACACAAATAAACCCCATTACCTTTCATTTTATCAAATTAGAGGCATTGGTCTTTACAGGAAACTTTCTTAAACTTGCTTTATAAAAACAAAACTGTTGCATGACCAGATGATGCAGCAGACAGAATTAAGAAATAACCCTTTAGTTTTTGTGCACTGTCAATTTCCAATTACTGTAACATGGTTGTTAGCATCTTGTTGATCCCTAATAATTATAGCTGACTTATCTATCTTGTTTTATTGGATTTGTTAGTTATTCAAGCATAGCAAGTACCCACTGTCACGCTAATCTGCTCCTACTAATAACTGAATGTTTATGTGTGTTTCTTTATGAACACATACAAAATTTACTTTCACATGTTTGATAAAGTAGAGCTTTCTTTCTGTGCACCTTTTCTTTGTGTGTGTTTGTCTGGGTCTGTGTGGGTCCATGTGTGTATAAGTGTGCGAGTATCTTCACTGCGCTTGAGTGGAATTACCCCGCTTCTTCATTAACACTGAGGCTAAATCATGAGCTGACAGCAGCTGTGGCCGGGGCCAAGAGGACATGAGCACTGATCTGAAGTAGATTAGGGAGGAGACCGTGTGTGTATGAGTGTTTGTGTGCACACACACTGCGCTTCCACCCACCTGCCCTTCCCTCACCCTTACCAGGCCCAATCAATACACCATCGTGGAGCAGAGATGGAGGATCTGGGCTTTATGGAGTCGTTACACTCCCCTGTGTGCGTGTGTGTGTGTGTGTGTGTGTGTGTGCGTGTGTAATGAATGGGCCCCATAAGGCTGTTGATAGGCCGCATGATAACGTAGCAAAGCACGGCCATAACAAAAAAGCAAAGATGAGCTCCACATAGCGGCAGTAGTCAGTTCCTCTTTTATAACATAATTTTGATTACGTTATTGATCCACCTGCAGCAGAACAGACATAATCATAATCCCAAAACAGATCGGAGGCTGGCTGATTGGAGATTAGTTTGTCCCAGAATAACATCAGCGTGCCTGGGAGAGTTAGTGAAGACTTTTTCTTGTAATGAAAACAAAGATAGAGAGCAAGGTTTTCTGGTGTCGAGGAGACAAACTGTGTGTTTTATAGAGGGATAGCAGCATGTTCCAACTTTGATGGAGACCTTGTGTTGTGAGGGATCACAGAGATTAATGATTATTCCCATTTCTTGAAATTTCAACTTAACACATCTCAAAGACAGCGACGCGTTGCCTTGGAACTTCAGCACGTTTGATTGATTTAAATAAGCGCTCAGTGACCATCACAGCTCTGCTGAGAAATTCTATACTGCAAATGAGAAACATTAAAGCATCTTTTTTTCCCTCTTTTTCTCTTTTCATGTAAAATTCAGTTTGTTCTGTTGAGCAGGACTTGTCAAAGAGCTGGCTGAAAGTAGAAGGCAAGGTATTTGGCTCCAGAGGAAAACATAAAAACACAGTTTTTTAAGAGACATTGGTTTTGATGGTTAAAGCTGGGTGATTTTTGAGCTCAGGGCAGCTGTAGCATTTCTGTGAAATACCTTCTCCTGGTTTCTTTCTTTCATTGTGTGCATCATTATCTAGGCATTACATTGCACCTGACAGTTAGTTGGGTATCTACAACCTTATAATGCTGCTTTAGTTACAGGGCAGCTGTGGCTCTGTGGCCATCTCTCTAGTGGAGGATCGGGTTGTTTGATTAGACTGTACAGTCAATGGACGTAGTCCTCCATCACCAGCAGTTGCCATATTGAAATGCTGACTCAACCTTACATCTTTCGATCAAGTATGACACAGAAACATGGAGCTGAGGCGGGCTCTTTAGCCTCTGTGTTAACACCTACAGGGTTCCCACCTGTCAGTCAAGTCAGCCATACCCTTATTTAGGCAAAACTCATAAATTGAATATCTTCAAAACTCACAAGCTACAAAAAAATCCCCCCTAGTACATTCAGTACCGATGGAGAAATTAGCTATTCAAACAAAACCTTTCTTGGATGTGTATGTGGTTTCAGGTGTTTCTGCAGCCAGCCTCAAGCAGATGCTTAATGAACTGCAGTGTTTAGCACTTCGCTATTGGCCTCATATTTTAAGATGGGAGGTTGCTGCTTGGTTTGATCCCAGGTCCTGCTGTCCACATACCAAAGTGTCTTTGGGCAAGACACTTAACCCCAAACTGCCCCTGTTGCACACTTGGTATGACCTTGGTGCCAATTCATGATCTACTGATTGAATGAGTTTCAAGAGAGAACATTGTTTTTACAAAAAGTAATGACACAAACATAAGGACGCATTGACTAAAAGTAAATGTTTAGAGATGTTGTTGATGAAAACTGTCATAGTTAAAAATAACTAAAATATGACTGAAACTGATCAGTATTTTTGCCTGTAGATGCAGACTAAATCTACAACACAAAACAGCTTCCAAAGAAAGCACAAGGATAACCTCTGACTGTTGACTAACCTTCATAGTCTGCTTTAGAAGAATGTCTGGCTCTCTTGTTAAAAGATTTATATAAGCAGTGATGACTCGTTAAAAAAAGTAGAAGTAGACTGATTTTTTTAACATTGGCAAAGAAACATCCTTTGAGTTTGAGTATGCTAGGCATGCTAATGGATAAACTCTGGATGTAACCTAACTCTGACTACTGTATCCAGCAGTTAATGGTCAATGGACTGTATTTATACAGCACTTAGTCCTCTGACCACTCAAAGCGCTTTGTACATGACATCTCAAATTCAACTATTAACACCACATTCATACACTGATGGCAAAGGCCGCTATTTAAAGCATACATCAGTATTAAAGAATCATATTCACACACTGCTGGCACAGCTGAAGGTAATATCAAGTCAGGAAACTAAAAACTCTTTCTTTACACACTTTGAATATGCTTATTTTCTTGGACTTCAAATACACATTTAATGAACACACATATGTATGTTTAGAATAAAAAGTATTGCACTTTAACAACTGCCTCTAACTGTGTCTGTGGTGACAGGCACACAGGACTGTCAATTCATTTCACTCATAACTGCATTTTCTCTGGCTATTTAGAGTTGTTCAAAACTTATGCTTTCTTATATATTCTAACTAGCTCAAAGCTGAGTCGTGAGTCTAATACTGTGCTGACTCTGCGTTAATTATTAACTTAATACACTTCATTAAATATACTTTCAGGATGTGGGTAAAGGAGAAGCATGGATACAACTTTTGCTGTGCATTTTGAACATGTTTAATGTCCATTGCGACCATAGTACAACTGAACACTGAATAAACATGATGCTTTCACTGCACTGTGGTAAACAAAATCTACCCCGTAACCCTTAGTAATCTTAAAGAGGAGTTCACTACTCAAAGTAATACTCTACTATGCTGATACACAGTATACAATTTGATATATCTTTGTTATAAATTTAAATCAAATAATGAAAATGATCTCAACCTGAGACAAATAAGAATCTACAAACTACAACTTCACAAAAATATCATCATACACAAAATACCTGCTTCCTCTTAGCACCATCAAAAATGGTGGATTCAAGAAGCTTAGAGTAGTAAATCCCAGATACAAGCTTACTAACTCTGGTTTCTTCAGCTTTCACTCAGGACCAAAAATCTGCCTTTAGATTTAAATGAAATAATGATTCGATTTTTATCTTGATAATTATCGACATCGGCTGACATTCAAAATATTGTAATAACACCTTTTTCAATATCGCCCAGCTCTTATGTCAAGTATCAAACCAAAATTGCCTTGGTAGCGTGTTGAGGCCAACATCAGAAGAAAAAGCATCAATGACAATTAAAAGTTTTTATTACCAGTGATATACTTTTAGCTTGTCACTGTCTCATCTTCATCCTCATTATTTTTGTTCACAGTTTTTGACTCTGTATCAAACGTGTCAGCACCGATATAATGAGTTGTTTCACTTTGAAGTAGTGATCCAGCTGTCTCTTGTTATTCAGTTTGTAATAGCACAACACTTGAAATAAGAAGTAGAACAGTGTGAAGATAGTTGATAACATGTATGTAATCCTTTGATAATATCTTTGAAATGGGAACTTGCAGTGCTACATTAATATTTCATGACAGTTTTAGTGTCATTTCAATTTTACACCTGTTGTTTTGTATCTTCACACTCAAATCATCCAGAAGTGATGCCAGAAGACAAACTGCTATATCAGCCAATAGATGGCTCTTATTTGAGTGTTTGTACCAGCTGCTCAGAGCGACTGTTTGATATTGTTACACAGAAAATAAAGCCTCCAAACATTGCAACTTTCATTTCCACTTCTATGAAAAAGCACACACACACACACACAAAAAAAAAAGCTGCAGAATTATAGAGGGAGTGACTCACACTCCCCTTATGCATTGAGCCTTCAGGCCAGGCAAAGAGTTAACATCAAACAATAAACAGAAAAACAACAAAATATATTCCACCAATCAGGAAACTTTATAACAGAGTACAGGCAGAGCAAAGGGAGAGAGCATCTGAGGAATAAACAGGAAATCAGATACAGTTGTGCTCATAAGTTCAGATACCCTGGCAGAATTGGTGATTCTTTTGGCCATTTTTCAGAGAATATGAATGATAAGAGAAAAACTTTTTTTCCACTCTAGGTAAGTGGTTGGGTGAAGCCATTTATTGTCAAACAACTGTGTTTACTTCTTTTATATCAAAATGACAACAGAAACTACCCAAGAAATCCTAAATTCTGCCAGGGTATGTAAACTTATGAGCACAACTGTATGATTAATCTTCATCAAAACCAGTTACTGAAGTTGGAAAGTCGCATACTGAAACCAAGCTCTTGACCATGAAATGCCATAAATGTAAATTAAGGCTGAAATGTAACAAATCATAAAGAATGGTTATCATAATAACAAGTTGCAGCTCCATCACTTGACACTAAACTTAAACAGTATTTATGCTCTAACAAAAAGGATCAGCAACAATGTAGAAACCTATTCCACTACGTCTCATTCCCCATATTTCTGCTCTACCCATAAGTTACATAACTCGGCACATGGCCCCTTATGTCCTCCAAATCCCAAGCATGAAGATAGATGGGAATAGATGGGCAGTTTATCACTGGGGTTAACAAGTGGCACCTCCCTTCACCAGTGTTTTGTCAAGTTAGTCCCACAACAGCTTTGGGGGAGGCTTAACAGTTAGCTCAGGCGTTCTGGATCCACCCCCTTTCATGCTGGCTTTCACCTCCCACCACACCAACACACCAAAAAAGAAAAGTGTCGAAACAAAGAAGAGATAATGCAGAGAGATGTTGGAACGAAAAAGGGAAGGTAGAGCCAGGGTGAGAAGCTTGTTGGGCTAGAGCTCACTCCTGCCAGTTTGGGCTGTTTGCTCGACCTCCCCCTGTTCCTCCATGGATGTCAAGAAAGCAGCTGTCAGATATGTCAAGAGAACAAACACTCAACCTATGAATCAAAAGAAATATCAACAGATTTTCAATCTTTAGTTGTTGCCACAGACTGCCCAGGACCGGCTATGTTTTCAGTGTTGTACACTCTGCAGAAGGTATTGGGAATGAAATCAGCGTCATTACTATTGTGTGGTGAAATACTGTACACTAAGTGCTTGACAAAGTGTGTGGTAAGTATTTTGTTGTGTGTCATGTTCAGGAGATTTAAGGGGGCCATTAACCGCATTGACAGCTACATCACTGTTTGTACAGTACACACACACACACACACACACACACACACACACACACACACACACACACACACACACACACACACACACACACACACACACACACAAATACGCAAACACGCACACACACAGGCATATTTTCAAAGCCAGTGGCCTCACAGCATTTAATCTTCTCCATCGCGCCCTCCTTCTCTCTCTATTTGCCTCCTGACATATTTTCTTTTTCGTGTCGTTTCCTTCTCCTCTGCTGCCCTTATTCCCACCAGACCGTCTCTCACTCTCTCTCTCCCCGGGTTTTCTCTCTCTGTCTCTCTCGTCAGTCCTCCTCCGAGCTTGGGTCACCTGTGTTGATTTACTGTCAAATCTTCCAGGATTATCGGTAATCCAACAGCAGTAAAATCTGTTTGCTGACAGCTGTGCTCCCTCTAACAGTGTTACTGTTTCCTGCACACACACTGCCCTATATACCAGAAAAAGCCTGCCTCTCCTTCCTCTCAAGAAAAGAAAAAATAGACAGAAATAACATTAATTTTCTGCCTCAATGAATTCCAATTGACAATATTCTGCTTTTGCTTTTATGTGGCACTTTGTTGTATTTGACTGTAATGTGGGCCTGCTTTCTTCTTCTGTGGATTAGAAGGCTAAGGCAAATATATTGTGGGTAAACTGGTGTAATATTGGGTATATTCTGCCACTATCACACACGCTCCCGTGGGGGGTTTCACGGCACGTTCTTGAAGACTGCTCTTTCTGAACATTCTAGGGAATCACTTGCTCATAATTTAACCATCAGTTCTCATGCTCCGCTCAGTTGGCGGCTGTTCAATCAGACAAAAAAGACCGTCATGGATTTGTGTACAATCTCCTTTTCATCTTGGATAAATTGAAGTTGAAACGGAAAATAATTGAGAGACAAATTGGGCCTCCGCACACCTCAGAAGATATTGGTTTTATTGATCCAGTTGTCCTTGAATCTTTAATATGTTGTATTTCTTTGGTATGATGCTCTGATTTTCCAGTTTGAAATGAAGTATGCTTCATTCACTTGGAAACACAGATTTTTCAACAATCGCTGCTTCTGAAAACAATCTCATGGTCGTGAAAAATACAAATGGACTTGAAGACATGATTACCACCAAGACATGACTATTATCCTCATATTTTAAGGCTTTATATATTTGCTAGTCATATATTAATTCATTTTATGTCTTCTCCAGGTGGTGTACAAAAACAACGATATCCGCTTGGAGCTGTCCCGCCTCGCCCGCATCGTGGACCCCAAGATGAAACTGCAAGGGGATGTAGTCTTCAAGTGCGAGAATGTTCCCACCCTCGACCCAATCAACTTCGAGACCCCGGACTCCTTCCTGGCTTTGCCCAAATGGAACACCAAACGCGTGGGCTCCATCTCCTTCGACTTCCGCACATCTGAACCAAACGGCCTGATACTCTTCACCCAAGGCAAAGCTCAGGACCGGCGGGATGCAAAGGGCCAAAAGAACAACAAGGTGGACTTCTTTGCTGTGGAGCTGCTGGATGGAGGGCTGTTCCTGCTGCTGGACATGGGTTCCGGTACCATCAAGGTTAAGGCCACTCAGGCTAAGGTGAATGACGGGGCCTGGCACCACGTGGACATCCAGAGGGACGGACGCTCAGGTAATGATGGAGAGCGTTAACAACTTAGTTTGCTAATTCTAAAACTGAAACACACTTTTGTAAACTTATTTTCAGTGAAACCTGGCTGTTCTGGGCTGCAGAAGTTAAAAAGTAAACTGTGATCAGCTCAGTGTTTTGGGAATGCGCCGGGGTCTCGTTATGTTGCTGTTTTTCATTCCTCACCCTCGTCTTCGAACACAAGCACAAACACATAATGAAGAAAGGCTTCAATCAGGACTCTGAGCTCCTGGCTCAATTAAAAATCTGTTGCCAGAGGCTTTACGGAATATGAATTTATCGGCAGAGCTGACAGGGCAAATAAAAAACTGCTAGAGTACAGGGTAATGAAAACGGGAGAAAGAGGGGTAACTTCAGTACAATAAATCTTAGAACATGGAGTGCAGAGTTATGACTTTTGGCAGTACTGATCTAGAAACTTTAATGTATCTTAGTTTGAGTTAAGTTTATTCACTTTTATTAGAATATCACAACTAATGGACAGAGTGACAATAACATTTTGTGACATTCATGGTGTTCTGAGGAAGAATCACTTTTCAGCTGACTGCAGTGATCAGCTCATCTCGTAGCTTCATCTGTGTGTTTTTGGATAAATCGTCACAAAATTAGTTACCGATTATTTATTCAAGTCCTCTCTGCAGGAAACGCAGTCACTCTAGTGATCCCCAGACTGCCATCAACAGATAAATTTCAACTTCTCCATAATTTAGTACTTTCACTTAATGTGCAAAATCAATGACTTTCCATTAACCTCAGCTTCACTTTGAGGAGCCAGTGTTGCAAATTACAGCACACTAATGTGAATAACTAAAACATGAAACAGCATACACATCACTGGCATTATAACTCAAAACATAATTTCATCGCCATGAAGAGCTGGAGACACTTGGTTCTGTTTCCTATTATCTGAAATTGAAACGTACTCTCAAAAATGTCATAAACAAATCTTCCTGCAGTTTACTCTTTGATATTAAAAACCTGACCTGGAAGATTTGTATTTTCTAAAGATTCCTTTGGGGGCTTTTTGCAGTCTCAGATGAGACAGGAAATGTGTGGAGGGAGAGGGATATGAGATCCACCAAATCTCGACCGGTAATCAATCCTGCGACCAGCACTTATATGGACTATATTTTCTGTACACGGGGTGCCTGCTGCACCAACTGAGCCAAACCAACACCCCACTGGAAGTAATTTTTGTCAACAATACCAAACAGAAAAAGAAAATGTAGAAGCCACTAGACTAGAGGAAAATAAACAAATAATCAAGAGTATATTTGAGATGTTCTTTTAGATCATATTGAATACTATAAATAACATGATGTAAGACAGAGGACATTTAGCAACCAAAATACAACATCATCTAATTTTGAAGACTTTTATAGGTTGACCAGCTGAACCATTGTGTCTAAGCTCTACCACCTCCACCCACCATTTGCCTGAGCTGTAGCCGGATTAAAGGTCTCAACCATAAGGCTATAAAGCTCTACTTCTTAGATGTAAACAAGTCCACATAACAGATGGCATCTTGCAGAGCAGCATGTTTTGGCTGTCTTGATCTATGACATGGAGATGTAGTTGTGTGTAGGCTGTGTATGGTTAAACTGGCTTACGACCACTCGTCCGGAGCAATAACCGGCACAGCCTTGTGAACTTTAACCTGCAAGGAGGAGGACTAAAGGCTGGTGGTGCTAGCTCTTCTAGTGTTAGCCACAGTTAGCAAACCAATTCAACATTATCCACACAGGCTCCTGTGTTAAGCCATGTTAAGTAAATTGAACTAAATTTTCACTGTTTTCTCAATGTTTTCTTGCCTTTACACAAGCAGGTTAGTCAGAATTCACATTTCCGACTTGAACATTTGTCACTTCAGAACATCCCTGGCCTAGGCAAGGTGTTACATTTTTATGTAAGTCATTGAGCAATCACAGTCTGAACATAGTCTGATCTCACAAAAATGTGCCTGTAATAGTTGACAAAGTGAACTATTGCAAACTTATTGTCCTTACATTTTTAGAGTTTTTTTTAGTTTTGTTTCCAAGGACTTTCACCTTCATGCACTTGTTCTTTGCACTGGCCTCTAAGACCTGGATGCTCAAACTAATGTAATTTTAAATTAAGAAGAAAGATCTTTGATAATTACACTTACAGTAGCTCTAAAATTATGTAGGTATTTCTCTGATCTCAGCTGCACTAGCTGCAAGTATGAAAGTTGTAGCCATGCTGGTGTTTATTTCCAGCGTCACAACCCCAACTTCCTCTTTATATTAATTTCAGCCGTGATTTATTGCCAAGATAAAGCCACACTTCTCTCCAGATAGCTGCAAAGTCCATTTCCCCTCTGCTTCCTCCCATCTGTATGTCTTCTGACCTGAAAACATGGCTGAATACACAGAAAGTATTAGAAGAAGATCATATTAGAGGAAAGGGTTGAAAACTTATGTTGCCTCCAGCTCTAAACCCAACACAATCTCCGCATTAGGTGTGATCCTCCAGAGGACTGGGCTGTGTTAGTCGCTGCTCCAGCCTGTGTTATATATCAGGTTAGAGCAGCCAATTTAGCCGTGTGTCAGAGCGTGCTGCTTTGATTAATCACCGGCGCGGCCCCCAGTGCGATAGCAGAGCTGAAAGTAGGATTTTCACAGGCAAAAAGAGGAATGAGACAGATATATGGATACCAGACTGAGGGATGGTTAACAGCAGGCATAATCACACTTGTGGCTTGAGTGAAATGTTAATAAGAGTTGCAAGTGAATTAAATTCCTTATCCTCAAAGAACTTCAGCCAGAATCTCTCTGTCAGACTTCAAGGTGAATATAACAAGTAAAATATGAGAGCACGTACTATGCCTTTTTGTGTCAAGAGTGATCTTCTCATCTCTTCCCCTCCACTACTTGTCCTCATTTAGGGCTGACAGAGAGCCTCAGGTGGAGGTTAAATAGAGCCAGAAGAGAAAATGGTTGTATTATAAAAACAGAAAAACTTTGACAAAAAAGTTCAACCCCATGAAGAACTCTTTGTAATAAAAGGCAAAATCATTAGTTAGGCAGTTCTTATATATATATATATATATATATATTATTTTCCTGCAGTGGCACTTCAGTGAAAAAAATACTAATTTTTTTTATAAAACCTGACATGTCAATTACCGTTAAATTTGTTGTAGAAGGCGCACTTTTCATACCTTTTCTCATCTGCAAAGTGGGCTGTGTCCTATACACCAGTGATTTGTTGATCATTGATAAGTTTGAGGGTAACAACGCTTATGAATCCTGCAGTGCTCTCAGCAGACATGAATATTACACTCTAACTTCGCAGAGCTGTTAGTGCCAAGTGTTAGTGAATTAGGTGTTATTTGCAATGAGGCTCATTTGAATACAGTGTGCCAGTTTTCTCCAAATTAATGCTAATAGCTCAATTAACTGTATGCAAACAACAGTGGTGAACAAAGACTCTATTTTCTCTGCATGTCTTTTTGGTTCATTTGCACAGGTTTAGCTGGTTTGAAAGCTGTGCTATCCTTTAGTGAATCAGGCCCCGAGTGTCCTGAAAAACGTGCAGTGGTTTCTCTGTGTACTCGCATGCTGCTTATAGAGCTAACTTTTCCTTGGGAACAGCTTTACAAATAGCTAAACTGACTTACGTAGCAAACAAGCTAACCATGGATGGCAGACTAATACATATCACCACACAGCTCTGCTCATGCTGTCGGAACAGTATGATGTAAAATGTTACAGTAGTTTTGAAAACGTGACTTTTCAAACTGCAAAAAAAGAAAATCTTAAAACCAGTAACCGGCCAGTTTCCACGCACAACTGTTTCTCACAACTATCAAAGTAACTAAGTTGAGGTCAACTACCAAACTGGTAGCTATCAGGGTGGTAGAAACAGATGGGTTCAGAAAGAGCTGCAATTGCATGGAAAATTACTTCACTAAGCGAGACAGTTAAACCTTTTCACTCCCTGGAAGTCGCCCAAAAGTAATACCCCAGATTTTGTAGTACTTAATTTCAGTTTATTTGTAAATCTTACCATAACATGTTTTCATCACTTGATAAGGTGAAAATATAAATGAAGTACACCGTTTAGTCCAATAGGTATGCAGAACATGTGGAATAAAATGTACTAAACAACTGTTGGCAGAGTTTTGCTGACATCACACAACAACTAATGTAGTGTCTGAGGTTTGTATAACTACTTTGGATATAAATTAAAGGGTCCTTTTCAACACCAGTACTAATGACAACATTCAATTGTGCTGTTTCATAGTATAATATAATATAATATAATATAATATAATATAATATAATATAATATAATATAATATAATATAATATAATTGTAATATAATATTATATTTTTATTTATCCTTTATGTTAGCAGGGAGGACCCACTGAGACCAAGGTCTCTTTTTCAGTATATTTTATTATTGTTCTGTTGTTATTGCATATACCCGAAAGGTAAGGTTGATTTGCTAATTATTGGACTGTTTTTAAATCCATAAATTATGTCAGGTCAGAATTACAGTACATTTGTATCAGTCCATTTCAGCCTTACAAAGAGCTACAAAAACACTGGAATCTATGGCTGTGTAAAATGATAGCATGCAAAAAAATGTGTAATGTAGTAAACCTTGTAAATATATGTACTGTGTGGTGTTTGGGCTCTTGGCGCTGGTGTAGATCACTCACAGACTCTCTGCCAGTGGAATAGTTACTATGTTGGTTCCAAGCTTGACTGATATTTTCCCCCCTTGTCCTGTTATTCTGTAATTTTGTGACTCAAAGGAGTATCCGCCGGAGAGAGCGTCACACTTTTGGTGATCAGTGCAATTTTGGCTGCCAAATACGCCTGTTTGCACCTCCACCTACTCAAGTCACATCTCAGCTCAGGCATAGACATGCCGTTCAGTTTTTGTCCACCTCTTTTGCAAACTTGCTTCTGTCAGCCACAACAATGCTTTGCTGGAGCGCCCTGCTTACAAAATTACCAAGACGAACCTGTCACTCTAACCTCTGTCAGTTCTTTTTCATCACCAGAAAACATCTGTCAGTCTGTTCTGTCTTAAAATATTATTTTTCTAAAAGTGGACAATATTGCAAATTGAGGTCACTAAATGTCACTTGTTTCAGGAGAGATCCTGTTGTTCAAGGAATTTATCAATTTTCTGACATCTAGTGAAATAAAACAGACCATTAGTGTAGTAGAACAAAGCCAGTATTTAAAAAAAGTGATGTTATCTCTGTCAGTTTTATACACTATGACAGAATTAGATGTGATTATATCTTGACCAATGTTGTGTCTGGCTCATATTTAATAATCTTTTTTTTTCTCTAGGCATCATCTCAGTAAACAGCCGCCGGACTCCTTTCACAGCCAGCGGGGAAAACGAGATCTTGGACCTGGAGGGGGACCTTTATCTGGGTGGTCTGCCTGACAACCGGGCAGGCCTTGTTCTCCCCACTGAGCTCTGGACTGCCATGCTCAACTACGGCTACGTGGGCTGCGTGCGGGATCTGTTCATCGATGGACGCAGCAAGGACATCCGGCAGCTTTCTCAGTCCCAGAATTCAACAGGCGTCAAGTCCTCTTGCAGTAAGGTGACGGGGAAGCAGTGTGACAGTAGCCCCTGCAAAAACAACGGCGCCTGTAAGGAGGGATGGAACCGCTTTGTGTGTGACTGCACGGGCACTGGTTTCTGGGATAGTACCTGTGAGAGAGGTAGGCTTTCTTTCCAGTCATTCCTCTTTATGTGGTGAGTGTGCTCTCTCTTGTAGTGATGATTTTAAATCTTATTGGGTTTGTCAGAAGGCTTATTGATTTGTTTGTAAAGGACTTTTTAAAGAGGGCACAGCTGCTGCAGTGCTCCTTTTACGTGCTGTAAAATGGATTTGGAAAGGTGCTTATGGAATAGAGCTGTGTTACTTTCCGCAAAAGTGTTTGTGTGTTGGGCTGCAAAAGGCACAATGTTAATAATGGTTATGAAATATTCAAACAAAGTTGAAAAAATCTCTAATTGTGGTTGTAAAGTTTCCCTCGACGTCCACCTTCTGCCAACAAAAGCTTTTCCAAGACACTGGACAGTTCTCTGTGTTTTAGACAGGCACAAGTGTGAGCTGGGACACTTCCCTCTCAATATTTATGGAAGCTTTGCTGAAAGATTTAATAGGATTTCACTTTTCTGCCAAGTGGCTTTGGAGAAGCAAAGCCACTTTTTTCTTGCTAGGGAAGGTTCTGCAGTGAAATTGAACTTCTCTCTGCTGGTGAAATGGGCTTCTCCTCGTCTGGGTTTTAAGAGCTTGGACGCATTAAGTTTTTATGAGACAGTGGAGATAGGGACACTTCGAGCCGGGGGAGTGCATGTTATCGCACTATTGTTCGGATTGTCCTCAGTTTTTCACTATTTTGCAGAGATTTTTGGGGTCCTTTTAAGCACTTCAGCAAGGACTTGAGGTGTGTGAAGAAGCGTACTTGTAGGAGGAATAATGATTATCTGGAGTGTAGGTTGAATTAACGAGGAAGAAGCAAGACTGTAGGAGGCGGGCGTGATGATTATGTGATGTTAATGATTAAAGAAACCCAAAAGAGGATAAGGATCAAAATGTACCTTCTATTTAAGATGTATTATGCATGACTGAAATATGTCCTTCTTATGTTGTTTATATACCATGAAACATTAAGAGATGAATCATAAAATAGCTCTTCTTGAAACAGATCAAATAGACTGCAGAAGTTCAAACTGCACAGTCATACATAATAAAAGGAAAGTTAACTTTACATTGCATTGATGTAGAGTACATGTTCTGTCATGTTGTTGAAGAGAAAAACTTCCACTGGGAGTGGAGTTACGAAGCCGAGCCTGTCTTAGCGAGTTAACCTCGTCTTCACCAGACTGTTTCATCCATTTTAGTATCTCTCATGATGTTGTATCTGCACCCAAAGGGAGGGAAACAGCAGCTGTGTGAAGGCAGCACTGTTCTGGCTAAGAAACTCTCCAACTGAGCTAATGTGCCCCACTGAGCCCCTTACAAGAAAAGCCATATAGCACCATGCATTCACTTTCAGCCTGCCCCTTCACCCTCCCCTGCTTCATCTTCTGTCCTCTCGCCTCCTCCCACACATTTGTGTCTGAACGTTCGTATCTCTGCGCTCCATGACAGTTCTTGCTGCTGGTCGCTAACCTGAAAGGCTGCAGGTCTGCCCTCCAGGTCTGGAGCTGCAGAACAAAGCTCCAGTCTGTTCAGCAGTAGATTTTCACTCTACACAGTGAGACTCCAGGTGTTTTCAGATGTGCTGATATTCTGGATTCTAGGATCTCGGTTCATTTAAGTCCTCCTGGGCAGTTCAGTGTTTTGGAACTATGTTGCTTTAAGTTAGGGAGGTTTAGAAACACTCCAACAGTGTTATGGATCAAAAACAATATAAAATGCAGGTTATTCATTAAAAATTAAGTTAATGTACAAATGTTTTCAGAGACTTAGTTAATAGCTGGGTGGATAAGAAGACACACAGACAGACAGATGAGATGAGAGAGTGGGTTTGATAAACTTCACAGTACTTAGAAGGCATATTTTTATTACCATACTCTATATCATTATTATTATTTTTTTTTAATTATAATTTTCATTCTCTGCCTTAATCACACACTTATCAAGTTCAGGGTCTTTTTGTGGACTCTCCCCTTCCCCACTTCCACTTCCTCTTCCTGGACTCCCATGAATCCCTCTTGTCTGACTGTATTTCCTCTGTGGTCCTACCTGGACAGCCTGAACCGCCACATTCGGAGCTTCACAGTCAGTGAAAAAAAAGAAACAAAAAAAACCCAGCTCGATACCGGAGTGCTCTCAGTTTGCTGAACTGCTCACTTTCTCTCATAGAGTAAGGCCAGCCACCCTGCGGAGGAACCTCATCTCGGGCGGCTTGTGTCAGCAGTCTTTTTATTTTTTTTCTCTCACTATGCTCAAAGTGTGAGTGCAGGTAAAAGGGTCGGAAAGAAGACCGAGGAGTAAATTGAGTGCTTTGATTTGGAGCTAACTCTTCTCTGACACCATGAAGTCAGCACGAGTACCTTTTCTCTGCTTTATTTCAGCAGCGACTCTCACCGTCTCCACCTTTACCTAAGATCGAGAGCTCATCTGAAGTGCTCCGTCCAACTCATTCCCCTCATTCTTAATTTTTCACCCTCGGGCGCTCAGCATGTCACAGTCTGAGAAAAACCAGGACGACAGCAGCAACTACAAATAGCACAAGGTCTGCATGGGGGAAAACTGAATTTACAATTGAGTCTGCTTTCATTAGCTCTGATTTTTTTTAATGATGACTCATATTACAGTTTGGAGTAAAATATCTTTGAAGCTTATCCACGACTCCTACAAAAACAGAAACACTCAAAATGAAGGAACGACTTTGATTTGAGATTCTGGGCTTTAGAGGACGAATTGTATTTTCGTTTTTCAGAATGAATGTGCAACACTTTGGTACAAATGGCATATTATTAGTGGTGCTGGTAGAGGAGTGTGTTTTCTTCCTCCTCTGTGCTTTTCAGCAGCCCCTGGAGCTCCCCAGTGACATATCAAACAAGCCCTGAGATGTATTCACACATTGCGCTTGCTATTGATCTCGAGCATGCTATATGGTACAACAGAGATTTGTGTGGGTATGATGAGACAAGGGGTGGAATGATAGAAATCAGCGCTCTCCCGGGGAGAGCAACAAAGGTTATGCATTTACATTTAAATGATTGGCCTTTGCTGCTGACTTGGTGCTGGAATGTAAAATAGCGTTTTTAGTCTTTGTTCAAAACATGTTTTTTGAGATCAGTCAACACCTTTTTTTGGTGACATTTATTTCAAACAGGTTTCCCTGGAAAGCACTGGGACCGTTTGATGTGTTTGAACATCAGAAAATCGGTAAAGCTCTTGAACGAGCCAAAACAGCCCTCTCTCTGTAGTATACACTCAGTGGCTATTTCATTTGGGATAATTTATACAATCGATTGCACACCACTATAACTATTGTGCTACAAACTCTAAATTTCCTTTAGAATCAGATATTTTTCAGTTGCCATTTGACACAATCATAGACGTTTTGACTCATCATACCCAAATGTTATGCCATAGATTTGAAGGCAGATGGATGTCTTGTGCTCCAAATGCATTGTATTAAAGCTCCTGTGAGGAGGTTTTAGCTGGGTATGGACTAAATTCAACACTGATGTCTCTATGTGAGCTACAAAACAAACAAACAACACCATCAACTTAAATTTGGTGATTAGTATATTTTCTTTTTTCATGCCTGAAACAGCTTCTGCAGGGTAGGTGTCAGATGAAACAATTGGAGTTAAATTAACTGAACAGAACACAACAATAGCCTATAAGGAAGCCCACTGACTGAAGACAGAAACACAACAAACAGACATGGGGACAGTGTAAACAATAAGCAGAAAGTTACATGGACAGCCAAACTGACAAGGAGAGGAGTTGTACATTAATTGCGACCACAGAGGATGTACCAGTTAGCTCCTATAGTATGCCTTGTTGGTTTACTCTAAAGTCACGTTTGACTGCAAGATATTTTTGTATGGAATCTGTTAATATGTGGTGGGTTAGACTTGTTGTTGCACACTACGCACAATAATGACGGAACTGTTAAAGCTGTCATTTGTCCATCTCTTGAGGGCTCTCCCACATTTTCAAAATCAGTTCAGATTTGTAAAATCTTTAAGTGTGTGACCAGCTTCAGGATGTTACATTTTTGCTTTGTAGAAAAGCCTTTATAAAGAATTCAGACTGACATATGGTACAACAGTAATATTTGATAGAATGATATGAAAATGATAAATTAGTATGAGACTCCTAGCAGGATTTGGAGTTGTAACCTCAGATAGTAAAATCTTTGCTAAAGCCTTTTATTGCTGTCTTGTAAAGACACATACATTGTGTAGTTTTGTCTTTTATTTCCTTCCTTCCTTTGATCACCTGCTGCGTCCATATCAAAAACCTTTCGCTTTTTAAACTTGATTTTCTTTTTCTTTAATGTGTTCATAATTTCACTTTCCTTGTTTTTTTGCTGAAAAGCAAAGCAAGGAATTTAGTGGCCGAAAAATGCAGCTGCATAAAAATTGCATAACAACAAAAAAATAAAATAAAGACTTAACACTAAATATGCAACCAAACACAAAATGAAACCCAAACAATTCTCAAGAAATGCAGATTTTTTTTTACAAATTTAAAAAAACGCAAAACAACATTCACACCAATGTGAAAAGAATTCATAAAACACAACATTTTCAAAATGGGTACAAATATTTCAAAATAAAATGTTAATATTTTTACCTTTTTGAAATTATTTGGCCTTCTGAAGAAATATTTTGATGTTTTCTAAAATTATTTTGACATCTATGAAATGTATTTTTCATCTATAATAGTTTGTGCAGTTAACCCTCAGAGCCACCATGCATACACCCTACACTAAAATGAGTGCTGATGCTATGCACATATCATTTACTGGTAAGAAGTTGTAGTTTTTACATGTTTTTTGTATCATCAGAAAGCAATCTCATCACTCTGACATTTTACTCATGGAGCAGCATATTATAATTCAGCCCTTCTTGTTTGCTGCACAACAGAATAAGAATTTACAGCTAAACCCTATTGAGGCGGTTTTAAGTGGTATTGCCTTTAGAGGTTTCCTTGAGCACATGTTGCTTCATGAAATAATGCTTCTTTGGTGTCAGGGGTCTAACAGTTAAAAACTCCTCCTCAGTGTTGTTTGTTTTGAGAAAACCCAGGCTGCATGGAAGTACTTTCAGCACATTTTCCACTAATGATATTTTGAAACCTAAATGATAGAATTATCAGAAAATGAAAGTCTCTTGATGATTTCATCATATTTGTATTGAGCGCATCACATTACGCGCTGTAATTTCCTCTCTTCCTCTGGGAGTGAAAAGCAGCAAATTTCTTGCTCTATTTACCAGAACGAAAATACAACCTGACAGATATTTTAGACTGTTTGAGGAGATCAAAGATCGTACCCGGCGACAACTAACAGACAACAGTGCTCCCGTCTGCTCTGTTATCTAACGTGCCTGATTTAGGATACAGACGATTTTGTCTCTTATCTCTCGTGTGTCTGTTTTTATCTCTTATTGTGTCTCCTTTTACATTCCCTGTCCTGAAATCCCTCACTTTCTTTTACTTTCTGCATGTCATTCTTTACTCTGCTCCTCCTCTCTCTGTTTCTGTCTTTCTGACGCACACTCATGCACACCCACACCCCCCCACACACACACACACACACGTACACGCACACACGCACACACACACACACCCATTCTGTTTGGCATGTCTTCTTTAACCCAGCCCATGAGCCACGATAGCACCTGTGATCATAGGTCTGCCGTGGTATCACACAAACAGATGTAGTGTCAGCATGGGAGCCAACCACTTTGTGTGTGTGTGTGTGTGTGTGTGTGTGTGTGTGTGTGTGTGTGTGTGTGTGTGTGTGTGTGTGTGTGTGTGTGTGTGTGTGTGTGTGTGTCTGTGTGTGTGTGTGTGTGTGTCTGTGCGTGTGTATTATGGATTTATGCACTCACTCAACTTGATGTATAAAAAGCATTGAATATCATCATGCGGTTGTCTGTAGGACCATATGCTTCTCTGTCTGCACCCTGTATATGTCTGCATCCATCCACATGATTAAGAAAGCCTATTTCAATTCCTGCCAACTTGAGTTTGTGTGAATGTGTGTTTGTGTTTGTGTATGCGTATTAGCCTGCCAGTGCCAATGCCTCATGCAGGTGTATGATACCGGGTCCCTGGCCCTGATAGACCCCTCTCGTCTGGGTTGTGACCGGGAGCGTAGTACTGCCAAAAACCCATCTGCCTGTGATCTGAATTCAAATAGAGCCGCTTGGCTTGGTGCGGCCCCGGCAGGCACACATGGTGGAGAGAAAAGGGACACTGTCAGCTTGAAATACTACACTCTGCACATGAATTAACATGGTTTGAGGGTAAATGTTTGCCTTCACACACTGCTGCCCTCAGAATGAATTGAATTGACATGTAGGTTTGTTATTTAATGCATCCTCTTTTAGTTTTCTGCTGCTTAAGTGCCAGTTTTAATCATCCCCTAATGTGTGAAAGGTTATTTTTGTAACTCAGCTCCCCACCTCTGTGGGATGCGTTTAATTGGGTTGAATCAGGCGTACAGGTTCAGTTCAGTGTAGTTCTTTAAAAAGTGATGCTGGCAAATGATTTTCTTCTCAAATAGCCTAGAGTCAGATCCACAGAAAGCAAAGAGAAAGGAAATCATTACCCTCCTGTAATGATAATCTTTCAAGATGTCCTCTCTAGTCTTTGGTAGGCAGCTCCAGGCTTTATTCCTGTTTGATTGTTCCGTTTTCATTACATTAAAAGGTTACCCAAATGTTATTCCCCAAAAGGAAGAATCAAATGCAACAGATTACTCAGGTCCGATTTGGGTCTAACTTGCAAGAGGTGACATGAAATCAAATCTTCAGGGAGTTGTATTTCATGCTTACTGGTGACTCTGCGGAGAGACAGGAATTCATGCACGCTGCCTAGATTCAGCATGCTAGTAAGTCAGTCAGACAGTCAGCCGGAAAGTCGTGTTTGTAAAATGTATTTGTGTGGGTGTGGGAGGGGAGCCGAGCAGACAGTTGTGCGTTGCAGAGTGCTGTGCGGCTGATAAAGTAGCCCAGTTAATCAGGTAAATAGGCCTGTAATGAAGTGTGTTTGTCTGACGGTGTGCCAGCCCAGCATCGAGCCGTCCCACTGAGACTCTCCTCTTTCTGTCTTTCTGCTGCATCCACATGCAGACAGGAACACATACGCCAACACAACCACACACGCCCACACAACCACACACCAACACACACACGCTAACACACCAATCCACTGGAGACAGATTGGATTGTGTCTAATGCATATTGCATTTTCCCTGACAAGATGCCACCGCCCAAATACAGTAAGTGCTTGTGTTTTCCCTACTGTCACGGGAGAGGAGTAGTGATGGCTGTGGGCCTGAGCTGATGGCTGGAAGAGTGTCAACCACAGATCAGTGCTGATATCACTCATTAAAGTGCTGACTTCCTGTTTTGTCATGTTTTTACTGCTGTCATCACAGGACTTAAACTTGATTCATTTACAGCTTGTTTTAGGCATAAAACTGTAAATAATTAGAATTTTTTGTCTCATTAATGTTCAAACAGAGGAACTGATCAATCTCTTTATGTTACCATTTAATCTAGTGTTCCCCTTGTATCATTTCATGTCTGCCTTACAATCATACATGCCTCAAAATACAGCAATTATACTGTATCTGTTAACACAAAGATGGAAACAAAAGAACACACAAACAGCATGCAATTACCTGCTCATTCATAGTGGCAGTCAAATGATAGGTTGTCTCGTGGATTTTATGGTTTAATCATGAGTTGAAGTAGCAACCATCAATGTCATCTAATCCCTGTTGTGCCATAAAGCGACCAAAATTCAAGACAGTCTGTTACTTTGTAGATGATGTACTAATTATCTTTTGAATCATACAAACTAACAACTTCACCACAGCATTAGCAGCACTGCACCACTGCAGCAAGCTGTGACAGGTACTTCTTACATCTTTCATTTGCATGCCGAGTGTACACCGAACTTTAAAGATTTGCTTCCATAATTAGATTTCATTGTCTAATTCACAAATGTTCATTTCTTGACAATGTAGTAAAAAGCACTGCGACATGACAGGAAGCCTGAAAAACATTTTCTTTCTCCTGCACCTCCTCCGTACCCAATTCCATAACTTATAAAATATGTTTCTCAAGTATTTTCCACTTCCATCAGTATTCAGACACCTATTCCTCAGGTATAATAAAAGCCACTTCCAACAGTGCTTGAGTGGCATAATTTAAATGCTTGTCTATATGCCTTTTCAACCCACAGTGGGAGGGGGCACAATTGTTCTTCGCTGAAAGCCTGCCTTTAACTTTGAGTCCTATAACCACAATAGCTGCAGAGCTGTGCGACAGCCTTTGTGAGAATGATTTCTTAAGGTCAGGTACCAATTACGGCCACAAATGATTATGATTCTATACATGTCAAACTAAACTTGAGTATATGTGCTTCTAGTTTCTTGTGGATTGACCTTACTCAGTGAATTGCATTTGCAAGCTCACATTGCCATCTATACTGTGCACTCAAAACAGCAACAGTTTAAATGTGGAAGCTTAATTGAACATAAAGAAATACATAAAGAAATGCTCGACCAAGCTGCAGTAATCTATGAAAATGCTGATACAATGTTGCATTATTTCTATTCACACATGCATACTTGGATCTGACATTCTGTTCACATGAAAACATCTCATTAAAAAACAAATCCATACTGGTCTTATAGTATCTTTGACCTATCTCTAGGTTTATGTTTGCTACTGTAGGTCCATGTCATATTTAGGTAGGACTAGGTACTTACGGACTACAATACAAGGCGGTATGATAACATCTTATGCCATATGATATAATGCGGTACAATACAATATATGTTACAATACCATAAAATCTGTTGCTTCGTAATAATATACAATGCGGTATGGAATATGATACGATGCGATACAATGTGATAAGATACATTATTATACAATACAATACAATACAACAGGATAGGATATGGTATATGATGCAATATAGTATGATACAATACCATATAGTACCATGCGGTGCAATACCAAATGATACAGTATGATGTGGTTCAATCATAAAACATAAACATAGTCTTAGTGATGTCACCAGTCTGTTTCTGAAGAGGCCTAATTAATCCAAAAAATCTTGGTAGCCATATTGGAAATGTTGGTTTTGCAATGTAATTTTTTTCACGATTATTAAAAGGTGTAAGTAACCTTGGTTTCTCGAGCTCTAGAGAGAAGGTAGCCTAATAAAACCGTTATTTGAGATACTTTAATTCTCCTTTTTATACTCCTTTATACCTAGGTTATTTCATCTCCCCTTTGGATAACAAGTGTTGGTACTTACGCTATAGTATCATTTCAGGAGCAATGAAAGCAGCTTAAAGAATAATCAACAATAACAATGTTAGATATTTTAGATCCCCCTGAAGAGATATAACCTTTTTTGTTGTCTAGTTTTGTCAAAGCTCTGAGTTCTTGCTCTGTTACTTACAGAGCAGGTGTGGAGACGATACTTACAACACAAAGGTATCAAAGTAGAGAGAGGGAGAGATAATTCAGTAGTTTATCAATCGACAGACTTGTAATCATGCTAATGTGGTCCGCAAATATGCTTTGGCAGGCTGGTCAGGTTGTGGTTATTAATTGTCGGCATGACTTTCACCAGCTTCCACCACGTTTGTATGCATCTATTCAGCTACCGATGTAAGAGATGTGATGACATTAAAGGCAAACAGCGCCCTGTGCAGACAAAAAAAAGAATATTGCAATTATTTTGTCTTCTCACTGATTTAAAGTGTCTCTTATGCGATTTTCAACTATGTTTGGAGGTAGTGTTGCATCCATATAAATTACATAACTAATTAGGTGAGCTGGCAAACCTAATGTTTAGGAGTTCCAATCATAGTCTAGTTAACCCCTGTGGTAATAACAGACAAATTAACCTTTAATTAAATCATGTTAGCTGCAAAAAGCTAATCTCTGACCATAAACACATCTTTTTAACACTGGTTAGCATTATAAATGCTTGGTGACATAGCATAGTGTGAATGTGAGATGAAGGGCAGTAATGCAGTGTAAACATAGTTTATTTGCAGAACATGTACTCAGGGTTTAGCTTTGCTGTGGCATTAAACAGATATCATCCATCTGGTGTTGACCTGACTGGGCGTATGAAGGGTTTCAAGATTGGGTTTAAGAGCCTGGAGTGTCTTTATGATTGTAAAAGGAAAGTGTTGCATCTCCATCCTCAAGGTCATACTTCTGTTTGGCAGGCGACTTGATTGTGTTCAGTATAAAGCTCCCGTCTTGGTGTTTACAATTTGGTTTGAATGAAAGAACATCACTTTGTGGCTGATAAACATGTAGCTGTCTGAGAGCATGGCGTGTAGTCACTCACTTGTCATTGTTTTTTCTTTTTCTCTCTGCTTAACTGTTGGCATTTGGAGAGCCATTGTCACTGAGTGAGATGTAATGACATGTACAACTGGAGCCTTTCGAATAATTTCCTTGTGTTATCATAAAGTAGATATCCAGCCAGCAAAGAGGGGCTGGGGAAGTCTTTTGAAGCCCGGAGTTATGATCAAGCAGTCCACACTGCCCTCAGCTCTGTCTCTGGGAGTGGGAATGGTTCATCTTTCCTTTCCTTTCCAACCAGACAGCTGAATTTGGGGGAAGTCACTGATTGTGTGTGTTTATGTCTTCGGTTAGGATAATAGTTTTACATTCTACCACTCATCTATGACTGTTTTCCTTTCTCTCCCTGCCCACTGCACCGTAACCCTCATTTACCTCTGTCTTTCTCCCGCCCTTGTCTTTTCCCAGCCTCAATCCTCGCTGTAAACGGGTGATAAGCACCTTTGCCGGGACATTTATCTCCGAAATGACACTTCAAGGTCTGCCCTGACTAACAGGCCAGGGCTCACTTCGCATACATACACAGGACAAACAGAGGGAAAGGTGTAGACTGGAGGAAAGGAAAGACAAGGGAAATGGATAAAAAGGGAACAAGGTTACAGAAGGAAACAGAAAATTAAGAATGGAGGCAGATAAGGGCGAAGAATATGCTGGAGAAGAATAGTTGAAAAATCAGCATGGCAAAGCAGGATAGTGGACTTGCTAACATACTATCTGCTTTTACAGATTCAACATAAAAAGTAGTCCATTTAATCTAAGCAGTACTAACTAATCATCAGCAGGCTTTATGTGTAAGATCGTTAACATGGAGAGCAAAAGCAGATGGAACATCAACAGATACCTGACAGATATTTATGTATCTCTTTCAACAGATACCTGCATGTAAGTGCAGATGACAATCTATTTTATTCAAATAATTTCAAAAGATAACTCTTGAAACTGTGTCCTGAAGCCAGTATGTGTAAAGATTTTCCTCATTTCCTTTATTGCATCCGCAATGGTTGATTGGGTGTCCATTCAACAAACAAGCATTTAAAAAAAGGGTTTACCCCCCTCATGAGGACGTGATTGACAGATCTGCATCATGATAATGTTATTTTGTCAAACTTTAAACCTGTTAGTTGTGAGTGTGTTCGAAACCTGGTTCGGAACATTTGAGTAAGACCTCTGAGTTTCTTTAAACAGTGAAACTGAGACTCAAAAGAAACAGATCGATAGATGGTGCTTGATGTGTGATATAATGCATCGTGAAGTGACTAGGTTAATTTTACACTGAAAAAAAAAGTCTTTGTTTTTGGTAGTTATCACTAACCACTAGCAACGCTGGGAAGTTTGTTCCTAAAGGGATAAACATAAAGTCCATCAATGCTCATATTTCATCTTGAGATATGACAGCAGTGTGTTTTTAAACAACTTTTTAAATCCGCAACGAGATTTTGCCAACCCTGTATTCTGATATATTTTTAATTTTAAAATAGGAATGAGTTTTTCATACACACACAGAGGCTGATCCACTCACTGTCTCCGGATGTGCTAACCGATTTGCATCGGTTAGCACATCATGCTTCTGTTTGTACATCTGTGTGGCCCTGCAGGTGGTTCATTTGTGGTAGCAACAGCAGCAACTGCACCTGCAGTTCACCATTAAAGCTAATGTTGCTCTGCCACCCCCATTTTGGAGTGATCGTATCTAGGACTGTTAGTGACCAGTGGGCCAGTGATACTTCATATTTGAAGTATAAAACGTGTGCACCCGCTGTAAGATAAATCATCTGTCTTGTTTTCTCCACAAAGAAAAAGCTCTCTTCCTTTTTATTAGGGTGTAAATAACAGCAAGGTGTTATGACTGACAGGTCTATACCTCTAGAGAAAAAAAACATGTATCCAATCAGAATGATGGATATAGTGTATGTAGTCATGCGTAAAAATAGTATATCGTGAAGTTCTTACGTCTTGAAGGTTGTCAGCAGGTACTCTGACACCAGAAAATGTTTGACAAGTTTGGAATAAATGTTTGAGAGTGCACCAATATGCGTGCTAACCTGCAAAACAAATCATACACATCTGAGTCTTCCCCTGTGGTCTGTCTATAAAGAAAACCGCTCAAATTCAAGACTAACCAGCCCTGAATGCACCACAGATTCAACCACACATTACACTTCATTGTATCAAATATTCTGCATTTTTTCTCTTAATCTCATGATGCATAGCTGCACAAATACATCCCTTGCTTGGCCTAACAGTTTAGATTTTCTTGCATGTGTGCATGTGTGTATGTGTGTGTGTGTGTGTGTGACTTGTTTGGCAGCCTTGGGTAAAGCATGTAAATTAATCCGATTCCATTTGAAGCTGAAATGTGCTTGTATTGTTGGCTGTGTGCAGAAGATGCTCATTCCTAACTCCCAACATCGCAAAGCAGAACCTCTCTCCTTTGTCCTCGTCCAAGCTCCGCAGCTTTGTTCCATTTGTCTTTTAACACTTATCTTCTTTCTCACTGTTGAATAATCGTTGAATTGAGCAGAATAATGAGTTTGGTATCTCCAGCATTATCTTGCGTGTCACATGTTTTTCTGAGGCGAGATTCTGTAGCTCGACTACGTGCACGACACTGGGCTGTGACTTGGGGATGGGTTTATTCGCCGCCCTGAAATGGATTCATCCTAATTTCACCATCCTCTTATTCTCTCCCTCTCCATTTGCTGAGATGATGGTTTTGCGGAGAGGACGTCCTAAGTGATTGGAGGTCATGTCAACTGAATTTTAATTCCTGTGCATGCCAGCTGGAGTAATTTATCTGAACACAGGCAGAAGAAACAGTGAAATGTCCTCTCCTATCCTCTCCTACTGAGGAGATTTAAGTTGCCTGCCATTAAAGATGGTGCTTTCCTGCTGCTGGCATTGAAAATGAAAATGACCAGGAAACAGGCTGAGGATGGACAGAGCAGGAGAAGGAAAGAGAAACCCCATACTGTTGACTAATTTGTTGAAAACACCAGAGAAGCAGGAGTATCAAGACAGAGATTTGTTTGACAATGTTTACCCCTGAGAAGAACAGATCCTCCTGCACTTTAAAACGATCTGTTCCTTTCTTTTTTTTCTCCACTACTTAGAACATTACGCTGTTGCTCCCTAATCCCCATTTGTAATTAAATGTGTGCTTCAGAGCTGTGCTGGGTTATGTAAACCCTGACTCTCATTGTGGCACACCATGCATTATGGGAAGGATGGGAATATGCAGCATCCATCTTCCTCTGCTTCCTGCGTCTCATAGCATTCTCTTTTTTCCTTTTCTCTCTTTCACTCCAACACACACGCAAACTCCCCCTTATCCTTCTGTGTGGCTTTCTCACTCCCTCTTTTTATCTCTTTCTTTCTTTCTCTCTCTCTCTCTCTCTCTCTCTCTCTCTCTCTCTCTCTCTCTCTCTCTCTCTCTCTCTCTCTCTCTCTTTCACTCACGCAGACACACACAGCAAGGGAGCAACAGAAAGAGAGAATACTTAGAGGAAATCAAGCCTTCAGTGCTCGGCCATCTGAGAAATTGACAAGTCTCCAAACCTCTGAAAGCAGGGAGGAGCTTTCCCAGTGAGACTAACTGACTCTAACCTTTAAAAAAGATAGGATGAAAAAGAGAATAATCCTTAGTGGAGGTACTACTTTCACTTCTGAGTGATTTGTAGTGATATCTGAGAATGCAGGTTGCATATAAGAGCATGAATTAGCATTTTCTGATAGCATTTTTAAGCATCAGGAAACAGAAGGCTGAGTTTTCAGCTTTTGCAAGTCTACAAGTGTTATATTACTGTAAGTTTGATTGAGTTTCCATTTAATTTACATTAGCTTATGGTTCTTCCTGATTTTTTTTCCGTCTTTCCTTTTTTCATCATTTCTTTTTTGTGTCACCCTCAGCCTGCTCCCACCCTTCTCATCCCCACCCTCTTCATCTCCTAACAAGCCAAATGAGAAGCTGGTGTCAACAGCAACTGTCTGTCCTTGACTCTGCTGCCCCCTGATGGTGTTCAGCTCCATTAGGTAGCTGTACATGCAGCATTGCAGACAGCATATAGCTTCTTTTCTTCTGAGAGTTTCTCAATGTAGAAATAAGTGTCAAGGACAGTGCTGGATTTTCTCAGAGCATATGAGGTAAAGCCTTACAAACTGAGTGATGCTCAGTCCAAAACAACAACTGCTGTTTTATGCTAACTACAGACAGCAGTTGTTTTGGACTGAGCATCACTCAGCGACAGAAGAGGCTTTCCCATCTCAGCTTTCTGTTAAAAGGTAGCTACTGTACTTTTCATTTGCATATGCAGTAAGTTCAAACACAGCACAGGAGGTAGGGCTCAGTAAGCCAGATGTGGAGGAGTTTACAGCAGTACAAGGCTGTTTCATTTGTTCAACATGTTGCTAGAGTTGCTGGAAATGAGGCAGATCAAAGATTCCTGCTACAAGGACTGAGAATCTGCAAGAGTGAACCCATAGGAAAACAGCCGGATCTTCCCCCACACTGTCTCCAAATCTACATATATTTCACATCTTAGAAGCTGGGAGGATGGTGTTAGTTTTAGAGGTGCAGACAGTAGTTTATGCACTTGTCACACACACAATCAATCACTCCCCCACATCCAGCTTCTCTGATTAGCTCCTTAATCTTGAGCATTCTTCAAACCGCCCTGGCACTCTTGGTCATTTCTGCCCATAGAGAGACACAACATGGTGGCTAAAGGATTATTAGATCAACTAAGTGTCTCCAGATTTATGACATTCATATTGTCCCACTGTGTCTATCTCTGATAAAGTAACCACAATAGTATTTAGCAATAGACCAATTAGCAATCATTTTTCAATGCAATAGCTATGTCAATCAGATGGTTTCTTGCTTTATTTTGAAACCTGCATTTGATCCTGTGAATCCAGCTGTCTGGAAACTTCCTAGTTGTTAAACGTGAAATATAAACTAGTATCATCTACGTTCTTCAAATATTTTAATACTTTGATACTTTTTAATACCATATGCTTTAATATAATTCACTGAAAGTAGAAATGAAGAGAGTTTATGGGAAAATAAAGTGTCAAAATTGAGAAATATGAGGCTATTCTGAACAGTAACAGCATGCTTTAATGAACTTTAATGAAATAAATACACAACTCCTTGCTAAGGTGCCAGAAATGTGTTTGTTTGCAGGTCTTGCTTGCATGATTCGTCCTTTAAAAATATATATAGAGATTTTTTGTCATTTTTGCCTTTATTGATAGCACAGATGAAGAGAGACAGGGAATTTTACGTTCAGAGAGTAAGGAAAGACATGCAGCCAAGGGTTGTGACTGGGAGTTAAACCAACAACCACTATAAGGAGGAGTATAGCCTCTGTACATGGGCCACACGCTTAAACCACCTGGCGAACTGGTGCCCCTGGATGCTTCACCCTGCACGCTGCATGTGTCTCTGCTCTGCTTTCTGTCACACTTGCACACCTGACGCAAAGTGTTTTGATTCACGGGCCAGCAGCTACCAACATTTTGCTAAGTTCCTTTGGTGTCTCTTAACAATACATGTTTCATGACTGTCTTGTGCAGGCAGAAAGAGAGCAGAGGAAAAGTCAGCAATGCCACTTTGTCCTTACATTATTTCAGTTCCAGCCTGCAGACTGTTAGCTGAGAGCTTCAGACCAGTGCACAACGGTTGAACCTAGAGGGAATAGGCCTCCTTTATTTGGGTCTTTACATTACCTTAAAGGAAATTTGTGTGAATCATGTTTTTATCTTACTCACCTTTTGAATTGCTCAGGTGCTTCTTCCAGACAAAAGAGTATAATATAGAAGACCTTACTCTCAACTCTAATGCCAACCTTAAGTCAGTGGAGGTTAAACATGTTTTATTTCCCCCTCTGCCTCATAGGGAGTCTCTCCACTTCACTGAATAAGGTTAATGTGCAGGTATTCAGGCTTTCCATGTTGTGTGGTTTTTGCTTCCACACGGTGGCTGTTGCCTGTGTTTTTACTTTCCCCACTAAGCAGCAGTTCTAGCCTCATAAATCACCACAAACTGCAATTAATCACAACTTCAACATCCTCCAGGTGAAATGCAGCAGCTTGGCTTTGAATAATCCACCTCAGAGAGAGTGTGGAAAAATGTCATTCTCTGACTTTTACCAGCTGTGTGGTTTAGCCAACACACAGTGGGAATGACTCACACACGTCATTGTTCCTGACCTAGAATACAGCAGGAATAAATAGTACAGTATGATGTCCATTACAAAATCATACTTGAAATTTAATGTGCAGAGGCTTGTTTCAAATTCTGATTATATCTGTCACATGTTGATAAAGCTCTACGGATTTACATCATCCTTGTGTAAAGCCTATTCAATATGTCTGATGCACAAAACCGCTTACTGTTTCATATTGACACTACATCACCCCTCATGCTTTTTGATATCCTGATAAATTCATCTGGGCCTGCTTATGTTGAGCACGGCAGAATATTTGATAATCCCTGTGAGTGTACTGACCTCCTGAGTTTTACTGTCTGAAAAGGAAAGTCATTCTTAGAACTGCTTAGTAGGTACTATTTTCAGAATCTGGGTTGGGACAGAGAATTGTGTTTTTACGTTTCAGGGTTTCACTACAGAGTCCGTTATCACCGAAAGAAAAGATCAACAATAGATGAACGAACATATTAAGCTCTAATAAAAATGCATTTAGAGTGATAATTCTATCACTTAGACCACATGTCCACAGATACTACAGCGACACAGCAGGGTTCTATGTGAGTTTACCCAGTTCTAACCCAAAGGTATCAATATTTAAACACTGTATGAAACAACTGCGTGAGGGCAGACAGAAGAAACACCTGAGTCAGTGATATGAAAGTATTTTATCTTCTTCTGGACATTTTAAATGAATTCACTCTGTTACCTACATGATGTGGTAATATTTTACCTGTGTGTAAAACTAATCTCTACAGTTAGATTACTAGACGGTGCTTCTTTTGGTTTACCTCGTGTTGGACTTTTTATCCTTTCCCCCATACTGATCCCTTTTTCGATCCTTTTGTTGTTTTTTTTCAGTCTGTTTATCAATCAGTCGGCTTCATATCAGTATTATTTTAGATTTTATTGGAAGTCCCCCTGATCCAACAGTTGATTGTGCCTTCATGGCAATGGTATTCCTGTCAGCCTGTTTGCAGGTTGAGTTAA
Organism: Notolabrus celidotus; assembly: GCF_009762535.1. Classification (NCBI taxonomy): domain Eukaryota; kingdom Metazoa; phylum Chordata; class Actinopteri; order Labriformes; family Labridae; genus Notolabrus; species Notolabrus celidotus. The sequence continues at coordinate 25,640,159 of NC_048284.1, forward strand.
CATACATTCAATGCTAAACATTAATCTGCCTTACTGTCATAAATAACATTCATCTTAGCATTTTTATTTACTGTCAGTGTTTTTAATTGCTGTTTTTAACAAGTGGAGAAAATAACGGCACCACCTGTATAAAGTGACGAGTCCTCTTCCTTGTAACTTTTCTGTTGGCATTTTCCAAGTCCAATAACACTGCCAAAGCCATACTCTGTTATGGTTTGTGGTTACTTCTTTTTTGTTTTATTTTATTATTTCAGTAGATAATTAGACACAGCATAACTCCATCAGCATGTGCACGGTTGGACCTTTATGAAACTCAGCTGTTGTCAGGAAATCAAGCGATCTTACCGGCAGAAGTTCTTTGTGTCGTTTTCAGAGTTTTAAGATTACATAGACTTTTGGAGTTTAATATTATAAACTGTAAGGTTCGTAATCTATTCAGACATTTTATTTATTTTATGATCCTCGATTTTGAATGTCTGAATTGATTGCAGATTGTGCAGCTTTGAATATTAAACTCCAAAAGTCTATGTACGCTTAAAAATGGTGAAAACGACACTATGAGGAACAACATTGAGATTGCTCAGCTGAGTGGAGGTCCAACTTCAAACTGAGCACATACTGAGAGCTTCACTGTGCGATTCTCAATTTAAAATATCCAAATTGATAACATCTTTGCAGTTGTAAATATTAATCAACCAAAGTCTATTCCCTCTTAAAACTTGTAAAACAACTCGAAAAGCAACAACTTTTGCTGGTGAGATCGCTTTATTTCCCAATCACAGCTGAGATCCAAGCATCCAGTTACTGACGTACAACTGGAGGTCTGCTGTGTCTGCAGACAGATCCTTTCCCAAAAGCATCCTTTCAAATTAATACAAATACTGCTTTTGGTAAAAGCTTGAATATGCAACAGTTTGCTAACACTTTAGAAGCGAACCTTTACAAGGACTTTTAGCTTTTTTGTCAAACTCTTGATATTGCTCCTTTCAGCAGCTTTAAAAAATATTTTTTCAGATAACATTAGGACAAGACAGTTGCCATGGTAAATGTAAATTTTGACATTGACAACAACTCATAAAATGTGTTAACGTCAGCAGTCGGTTAAGCAGTCATTGACTCAGCAGTCCCTGAACAGCCCTCTGGAACCCTGAGCGATATGTTAAGGTCATTTTGTGCTTTTGGGCCATACAAATATTGGCTCTCACACTGTTAGGCATATTTCAAGAGTAAATATAATTAGGAATGAGGGGAAAGGAAGTCCCTCTGCTTCACATGAAGTTTTCTGTAAGTACAGATTACAGCTGCACAATCACAACATCATTAGACCCAAACCAATGTAATTATGGTGAACCTGTGTAGAGGTGGGACTAATCATATTTTCTGCCAAGTGTACACACTGTTAAATGAGATTCCTTCCCCCTGTATTTAAAATGTATCGCTCGGTAAATTATTCAAGTGGTTTTTCTTTCATGAGGGGTTTGGATTCGACAAGTACGCCTTTAAAAGTACAGTGTGGCCTGCTGGGATATTTTTGGTCGTTGCGATGTTGTGTGTTTTAGCAGCACTTAATTTGTGTGTGTGAGTGCGTGTGTAACTCTGTCTCCAGAGTGAATCACGTGGTTAGGATTACTTTGGATAACGTCCACAGCCAAGAGCCTCTTCTGTCGAGTGCAGGCATTTCCTACTGCCTCAGTGTGGATATACATAGTACAACAACTCTTTACACACACTAACTCACACACACGCACACACACACACACACACACACACACACACACACAAAGGAGACAGAAACACACTCAGTGCCTGTGAGATTCTTTATCGATGTCCTTATCCTTGCTGTCAGGCTGAGGATGTGATTTTTGATCTTTAAAGATTGTTGACAGCCGACACTGTGCCTCTTGTGTGTATTTGTGTGTGCATGTGTGAGAATTTGCAGATGGGTTGACAGGCATTCACATGCAGCACGACAATGACAGTCGAGGCCTGCGTCGGTTTGTTTATCAAAACAAAGACTTGTCACTCTGTTCAGGGAAATAAAAGATTAGATAATCCTACACAGTTCCAGCCAATGCAAGTAAATAACGGGAACACAGCGAGGAAAAGGCGAGAAAAAAGAAACCAGATTTGAGAGTTTGAAAAGGACTAAAGTTGTTTGCGTGTGTTTGTTTGTGTGTGAGTGCTGAGAAGATTCGACTCGCACACTGCCCCCTCTAAACCCTGAATATTTGTAAAGCCTGTCACTTAATAGCTTCCCTCCTCCTCCATCTTCTGCTTCAATTGGACTGCTAATTATGTAAAGTGTGGGGCTTGCTGGGAAACACACGCACACTCACATACACACAAACACAGTCATACACACAAATTGACAAGTAGCAGCTTAATTACCATCTGAAATGACATCCTCACCGCGGCTGATATCTCTCTTCAGAAACACCAGTGCAGCATTGTGGAGGTGCAGAGATATCTCGCTTTACATGCAAACAAGTCCGAACACTCACACCGCTTACTCACTCACACACACATTGTTGCTGCATTGAGTGCTGTCACCTGCAGTATCTTGCCATGGCCTGTTATTAGCTTTACATTAAGTTTGAATAACTGCAATCACAGCAGCAGTCTCCAGCTCTGCAACACCCGATGTTTAATTCTGCTCAAAAGTAAACAGATGTTTGGTTCATTTGTCTGCTTGCTTTCAGAACTTTACAGCTGTGACGCTGCTTGGGGAGCTGTGTGTTACCTTCACATGATAACATAAGTGGATTGGAGTTACTGTGATACATCAGCTACACAGAGCAACAGCTGGAAACTTGAAAGACGAAACACAGAGGGGATGTCTTTGTCTTACAGTGTTCAAGTTTCATAGCATTGGCTGTTATTAACTGTGAGTGAGTCAAGCTTGTACTCACCCTTGTGACAGCTAAGTTGAAGGTAAGAATAGTCTAATGGAGTGAGGAAAAAAAGCACTCAGAAGAAACACCTAACAACCCTCCAAAGTGAGGCTCATTTATTTGATTGAAAACGAATGTGATTTATATAATTGTTGCTTTGTCTGGCTTAGTTTATATATTTTCAAGTTGAAGAGGTGGCCTATGAGTCATAGATGTCAGTAAAAACATAATTTAAAAGAAAGGGGGATAAGTGAGTAGTAAATGAGGAAAACTTAGCGACTTCTCCAGACGTAATGCCTGATGTTACTTTTAATTTCCAAGAACCTTTGCTTAAGTTTGTTTGGGAATGACTTAACCTGATTTTAAATTGACAAGAGTAAGCGATGTTAGCTGTTTGTGCTGATTTACAAGCTGTATATCTGCTAGCTAACTTTGCAATCAACGCTAAACGGAGTTTGTTTGAGTTCTGATTAGCGCTTTGGTTCTTTGTGCCTTCGTGACCAGGGCTGTCACTTGCTTAGATGTCACTGAGGTCCAGAACTGTGTAGCAAATCAGCACTTTTAAACTGTTTAACAAGAACACAGTCACTTTTCTCATGCATGCTGCCCTGAGTGATCAGCAGCTGCAGAGTGATTTATCTTGCTCTTGCAAATAGACAAGTGTAGGTGGGTTGCTTTAGTAATAGGCGCGCTGTCTACCTCTGAAAGTTTCTTATAACTCCTACATTCACATATAGTTGACTGAAATCATTCCTGTTTTAACTTAACAAAACAACAAAAAATATCACTTCCTCGGACTGACTGTCACAAAAAATGAATCACATTCTGACTCATGTTTAAGTTAATTATTCAACCATTGTTGTACAAAGAACAAAACAATTTTTATTTTTAATTATGCTATGCATTATCTCTCTCTCTTCATCTCTTCTATCCATCTCTCCAACCCCACCACAATCGATGCAGATCGAGTCTATTTCTGCTCGAGATTTCTGCCTGTTAAAGGAAGTTTGTCTTTGCTGCTGTGACTTGCTAAATGCTGTAAAGTGCTCTGCTCATAGTGGATTAAGATGAGATCTTACTGAGTCCTGAGATGGGACCGAATCTTATCATGTCTGGATGTTGGGTCTTTGTTAATAATATAACATAAAGTACGGTCTAGATCTGCCCCATTTGTTGTGATTTGGCGCTATATAAATAAAGATACAGTTGATACATGTTCATTAACACAGCTATAAAGCTTCCTGCTCTTGTTTGCAGGTCAACATTTAGTCGATGGATTTGAGTTTCGCCAAAGCTAGCTGATTGTATGAGACAGTGAAAGCATGTCTCTTTGAATTTCCCTGTGCTCAGTCAGTGCGACACAGCTGTAGGCAGCCCACCGGATGGAACTAGAAAGAAAGACAGCACTGCAGGGATGACAGCAGCGTGAGAGGAACAGATGTAGCTGTAGGAGGAGATGTAGGTGTCTTTGTTTACCTCTTTAGGTTTTATATTTGTGATGAAACATTAAAACAGATCACAATGTTAACTGTAATAAAATAAGAAAGTGTATCCTGTTTGAACCCTTGCAATTCCTGCTTTTATTTACTGCACCTTAATTATAAGTGAATCTAATAAACAGTGTGTAGACACGACTTGATTATTTCCCGTCAATCACTCCTGTTCATGTATCGCTTAGGTTTGATCTTTTTCCCCCCTTTTTCCTCCTTTAACCATCCCTGAGTGGTTTCACATTAAAAAAAAGATCATCAATTTATTCTGAGCATCCTCAGAATAAATTCAGACTTATTGTTTTGCTTTTACATGCAGTGGGATTTAAGCACTGTATCTGTACTGATCTACAAACATCCGTCGACTTCTCTCATCTCTCTCAGAAGATAAAAAGCCATTTGACGACACCACAGTCGGCCCCAGCTCGGGTTGATCGATGACTCTCAGACATGATGGGGACTATTTTGCCCCCAAACGGATGCTGTCCTCCAAAGCAGAACTCTAAAATTGGTTCTAACATTATGTTTTTTTGTTTGCTTGAAAAGCCAGAGCACAGTGTTGACCCTGAAGCATATTGACAAACTGGTTTTGGAGAGTTTTCTGCAGAAAGGGAGAGGTTGGGGGTAGTTTTTCAATCATGGACAGCTCTGGATTGTTTGAAGGGGAATCAGTACCACAACAGACTTGCATATTCTCAGCAGGATGTTGCACTATTAAGTCAAGATTGGGCAAGTCAATCATTGGATACCAATAGATTTTCTTTGTGTAGATATCTATGTATTAACTTACAGTTTTTGTGTACACAAACCCATGTCAAATTACTGCAGACCATTGCTATCAACCTATCAGAACCAAGTATATAACACATCTGTGCAATAAGCCGTAGGTTAAAAAACCTTGCTCCCAGTCATCTGATGTTGGAGTGTTGGAGCGTTGGAGTATTTTTAGCACAGACCTGACATTGTGCTGCTTTGTAAGCTCTACAAATATGACGTCTCTCATCACTGCTTTACACAGGAAAACTTGACCTGAAAGCACCTCAGAGTCATCCTGTTTACTTCTCTAAAGCATGACATGTTTGGATTGTTGACATCCAAAACAAGGTTCTGTTAAAGATATTTCTGTACCACTTCTGTTATGTTTACTTAATGTAGCAGAAATGTTTGTGCGTCATCTAATGCCATGCCATGATTGTTTCTGCAGAATAATTATCAAATCAGACATTAGATTAATCAACTAATCAAGGAAAAGGAAAGGTGCAAGTTTAATCTTGTGGTGCAGCCCTTGTTTTAATGACTGTAGAGAGATATTTAATTAATCCTGAACAGGAAATTACATTCTCACAGCAGCTACAATCACAGATACCACATCCCACTGTGAACATACCAAAATAATTAGGCACATGAAAACGGCACATAAAAGTTCTCTCTCTGTTTCTGTTTGTGTTCTTTAGGGACAACTTATATATGCTGGGTGGATGGATGGATTGGTGGACTGATGGCTGGAAGGATGGATGAATGGATGGATGGGTGAATGAATGAATGAATAATTGAATGAATGGATGGATGGATGGATGGATGGATGGATGGATGGATGGATGGATGGATTGATTAGTGGACTGATGGGTGAATGGATGGATGGATTAGTAGGTGAAAGGATGAATGGTGCATGGTTGGATGGATGGATGGATGAATGAATGAATGAATGAATGAATGAATGAATGAATGAATTGGTGGACTGACGGGTGGGTGGATGGATGGATGGATTAGTGGGTGAAAAGATAGATTGGTGCATGGTTAGATCGGTGGATCGGTGGATGGATGGATGGATGGATGGATGGATGGATGGATGGATGGATTGCTGGACTGATGAATGGATGGATAGGTGGATGGATGAATGGATGGATGGATGGATGGATGGATGGATGGATGGATGGATGGATGGATGGATGGATGGATTGGTTGTTAGATGGATGGATGAATGGATTTATGGTTGGATTGTTGGATGGATGTTTGAATGGTTGGATGGATTGATGAAGGTTCTAACATAGAAGTTTCTAAGAGAGGCAGTGGGGTTCATCTGCCAATGTTCCCCTTGTGTCTCCTTGATGTGAACATTTAGGTCTTTATGTACATTGTCCTTTAGTTCATTAGATGGAATACAACTGCCTGCCCCTTAATTATGATTTTGCCATGTATGACGCGTCTCAAAATGGAGAACTTTGTCATCCACCTTTTCCTGAAAACTTTGAATGTTGCTTATAATTCTTAAAACTTGTCAAATTTTTTAAATAATAAATGGCAAAATGATGATGATTTTGAGTTTTAAGCCTTGGATGTCCTTAGTTGTGCTAACCAGCAAGTTATCCCATGCAAACTAAATAAACTGGTACGGTTATCCATTTATGCTTAACTGCAGTTTTGTAACATTGTCTTGGTAAGCCTCTTAGGGTGTTAACGTTAACATTTGGCCCAAGAACTGCCAGATAATGCTGCAGTACTACTGAATCTTATTCCATTACATTAGCATCTCATGCCCTCAACTCTCACATTACTTGCAGAATATGTCACGTCTCAGCTGTCACACTTTAGCCTATTTCTACAACCTGTTGACTTCAAGGGGCTAAAGAGGTGATATATGTAGTAATTTGCTTAGCTGGTTATGAACCAAACTGAACCACTGCTACATGTTTTTTTTGTGATGCTAATAACCACTTGCTGTCAAGGCTACCTTGATTATATTTCCCAGGGCAGAGAGCCTATATAAAGGTTACATTTGAGTGCTAGAAGACAGCAGGATGATATTTTTTCTTATAAAAAACTAAAAATGCAGTGCAGAGGAAGATTTAAAGGTATATGGTGTGCTGTTTTGTCTACAGGGGAAGGTAAGACTGACAGCAAGCGTTCCTCATAGTAGCTTTAAACTGCCGAGTGGACATCACAGTTTGTTTTATAGGGAGCTTTTCACATCGCTTCTTGACTCTTGGTTTTTTTCAAAGTACAGGCTGGCTCTCACCACGTTTTATTTTGTCTTCTAGCGATAGCAGAGACCTGACCTGGCTCATAAATCAATACATGCCTCTGTCAGTTAGAAGATCTGTCTGTCGTGTGGACAGGCTGTTGAGCATATATGTGTGGATTACGACAGGGTGTTTTCTTTCTTATTTATGTGTGTGTGTGTGTGTGTGTGTGTGTGTGTGTGTGTGTGTGTGTGTGTGTGTGTGTGTGTGTGTGTGTGCGCGCGCGTGTGCGCGTGTGTGCGTGTGCGCGCGTGTGTGCGTGTGTGTGTGTGTGCACGAGAGAGAAAGAGTGAGACAGCCTGTGCAATTTAAAATTGAGTAAAACAATGCAGAGCCAAGGTTTCATTACCCTCCAGGCTTCTGTACCCACACAGTCGACAGCTTGTTCATGAAATGGATTTTACAACAGCCCTAAAAGCAACACAGACGAGTGTTGGATTTTTACAGCAGTGCACTGCCTAGCGAGATGAACGGCTCACTGATCTCACACTGCTTCTACATGAATTTTTCAGCATATCACATGGATCTTGACATTTTAGCGAAGCTTCATCCAATACTATTATGATACGTTTCTGTTTGCATGGGTTAGCTAAGCTACAAACATCAACTAAAAATCTCCCCTTCACCTACTCTTCAAAGTGAAAAAACAAACAAATGCAGGTGCCATGTGGGATTGCATCATTTACAGGTACAAACCCTCTCTCGTGTGATGCTTTAAAAACTCTCTCACCTACAGCCTCAGCATTTCCCTAGACGCAGCCAAATGGTTTGTGCATTTCTGAGGCCACAGGGCTATTTTTTTCTTTTAAAAAGCTGAGGTGTCAAAACAGGTATGTCATGGTTGGATGCCCTTTTTAATCTGTCTCTCTCTGCCCAGGAGGCTTCTAGTCTGCTGACAGTCTTCCTTCTTCTTTTTGCTACTCTAGCTCTGGCTTCCCGCTCCTTTCTCGGCTTCAAACAAGGGAGCAGAATAAGTTAGACCCAGCAGCCTTAAAAACCATCGTTATGATTTATGATTATCACATAAAGATATGTCTTGTAGCTCAGAGCGTGGGCACATGTACATGTTTTTATTTCAGTGTGGTTTCAAATATTCTCTTTTAAAAACAAAACTGTAATATGGAGACGAGAGCTGGCATTAATAGAGCAGAGTTTCAAGGCAGCAAAGTATGTTTACATTTCCACGCCATCACCTGTCACTCTACGGACGTTGAATGCAGCTGGAGCCAGGCATGTGAGACATGTTTGTACATGTTTCCCATTTATAATATAAAATGAACATGCATGCATGTTTCATTTCTAAATCAGGTGCACCTTCTCCCAAGAGAATATTGATGTAAATCTGCTTCCCACACACACTCATTAATCTTATTGAAGCATCTGTATCATAAATGAAGCCGTCAGGAGGAGATAAAGCATAAAGAATGCAATCGTCCTTTTGTGATGTTCTCTCTGAACACAAATTGAAACAGCCTTCCTTTCTCATGTTGCTTTTATTGGCTGCATTAGATCCCTGTATTTTAAACAGCACATTTTTCTCCTTCTTTTCCATTCGCAGAGTCATCCATCCTGTCCTATGACGGCAGCATGTACATGAAAGTGGTGATCCCAAATGTCATGCACACTGAAGCCGAGGACGTCTCCCTCAGGTTCAAGTCGCAGCGGGCGTTCGGCCTGCTCATGGCTGCCACATCACGGGAGTCGGCTGATACACTGAGGCTGGAGCTGGACAGCGGGAGAGTCAAACTGACGGTCAACCTAGGTATCGTATAAACCGTCAATGCTGGGCCACCTCCCCTCGCGTTCACGAGGAGGCCTACGTGTTTCTGTGATTTATTTTTTCGTTCAAACGGTCCTGATTTTTGCTCAGACTGAATACATACTAAACCAGTTTCTGTAGTTTGTCTTTGTAGTTGCATGTTTTGTTTTTGACTTGCGTGAACTGGTAATTTTTTTTTTCTGCCTTGATGCTAAGATGTCTTTGTAGAGTTTAATGTCCATCAATCTTACACTTCACTACACAGAGTTATCGACGCTCTGCAGCACATCTTTTGAACAGATCATTTTAGTCATGCTCATTATTGTGTAGAATTAGGATTCTCTAGAGCATAGCATTTTGTTTTTCAATTCATTTAATAGATGGCACTACATCAATTCAATCAATTCAATTAGCAACATTTTAGATTATACTCTGCCATCTATTCAGAACTGCAGGTAAGCATCTGTAGTGCTGCAGTGATAGTATGCATTCTTATCGTGTGGGTCTGTCTCTGTGGTCTTTTTATTTATTTTTCCTCATGATAGCAGGTCCATGTTACTCTCTGTCCATTAGTAACCCTTGGTCTAGCTGGCATCTCCCATGCCTTGTTCAAAGATGGCACTCACCCCTTCAAAGGCCCTGAGCCTGCGGCCCGTCTGGCAAACAGCCCGATGCCACAGCACCCAGCGTGCCTGCAGATGGTGGCATGAGTGCTACATTTAAGTAGAGTGCAGGCCTTTATACCAGCCTAGAGTAGAAAATCTTCACATGAGACATATGTTTTCACACAGAATATTTGAATGGAACTTTTGACAGAACTAATGTACAAAGTTACCACAGCTGCTAAAAACATGGAACATATTTAGTCCTTATTTCATGTTTTTAATGAGCGAGATGGTCTTTTTCTATATATCCAAATGACAGAAGTTAAACATAAAACAAAAAAGTAGTATCAGTCAGTTCTCTAGGACTTTAGGTCTCTGTATGGTGTTGGTGCTGCGTGGCTCGAGGCTGTTTGTTCCCACTTTTCTGTTGCGGTTGACGGCACATGACCAGCCTGGTCACATGGATTTCTGCACCTGCCAAACACAGATCCAACACTCTCCCTTACATGGAGATTTCAGCCTCAGTTTTCACAACAAATGCTTTATTATTGATTGTTTTTTCATGATGCAGTGCGTTAGCTGTCAAACGTTTCGGCCTCAGCTGCCAGGTTGCAAAATCGATGTGGCCATGGAAACTCATGCGACCATTTTGAAATTCAACAATAGAACATAAAGTTGATGAGAAGAAATAAGACTAGCATGATGCTTTCAGCAACATTGTCATTATGCCCAATGAGACAACAGAAATGAACTCAGTTTAATCCCAACAATTCTATAGAGCAGAATTGGCTTAGTATAATTGGCTATGAGATTGAAATTCTTAATAGATATGGATTCAATTGGATTTTTCCTGCATAAGTAAAGTAAGATTGACAATCAGTAGCCAGCCAGGCTAAAATGGCCGCTGGGGTCATGTGTCCGTCCCCGGAAGGTGGCTTTTCTTGCTCTTGGATGTCTGCAGCTGTAACCTTGAAGGATGCGATTTCATCTGTCACTTATTCTCCCCTCCCCATCTAGACTGTGTCAGGATAAACTGTAACACCAGTAAGTCAACACTCTTCTTCTGCAGCCTTCTTCCTTCAGCCAATGTTTGATTATAGCCTGTGTGCTAGATGTAAGGGCAGGAATGTGTGAATGTAGGGGACCGATAAGAGGATTTCCCAGATAAGAAGGGGGGAAGTAATAGCCAGAGATCAAAGTTATGCAAATGAGACTTAATGTTCTTTATATTTTTTAAATGACCCATTTTTAAAATGAAGTCAGGGACCCACATCTTTATTGTTCCCTTTTTGCATATAGCTACACACTTACATTTACTATTCCAGACTCTATGGGCAACATTGTTTACCCAATTACTCTGTCATATATAGTGTGTGTCTCACTCACTTTGTGTACTTGCCCTTCTCCTTTAAACACACACTGCAGTATATATACCTCTATAATGTGATACACATGGAGTGTTAGCCATGCTCTTACTCATGAAAGGAACTCTTATTTTTCATTATTTTTAAAAGCCCTGCAGAGAGAAAGAGCCACATTACTGGTGAGAGATTAATAGAGAGAGGAAAGGAGAACAAAGGCTAAAAAGGGTTTACATGTGTGTGTGTGTGTGTGTGTGTGTGTGTGTGTGTGTGTGTGTGTGTGTGTGTGTGTGTGTGTGTGTGTGTGTGTGTGTGTGTGTGTGTGTGTGTGTGGACATATTGGTGCACATGCAGTAGAGAAACAGATTAAATATCTTAGTTTTGTTGTTATGAGCTTGATTTTGGATGATTTTTATCATAAATTTTAAATACATGCGAACAAAAAACACACAACTGGTTAAAATAATAAATTAGATGGAATTTATATAGAACTGAAGTGGTTTGAAAACAATAAGATGATATATTACCCTCTCTGCTGGTAAAACGAGGGCAAAACACCAGCATTATAGGTGAACATAGGACAACATCATTTAAGTCATCAAATTAAAAACCTGAGTCTGTTCTTCAAATCAATTTTTACTGACCAGAGTGCTGCGTATTTGGATTCCAAATCCACGGTCAATATTAGTCAGCAGATTCAGGATTTTAAATGAGCAGCTCTGGCCTGCAGAGGACATCAGTGTGCCTCTGGTGCCCTCTAGTGGTTAATTAAAGCAACACCTCCCACTCTTTCTGCAGGCATACTGTAAGACATCTGCAGCAGTGTTTGTGATTTTCCGTCTTGTTTTATAAAACTGTATCATATTGAAACAGCTTATATAAGTCGCCGTGTAACATTCAGGGTCAGCTCCAAACTTAAAATCAAAGGAAGTTGGGAGAGAGAGAAAGAGAGGGAGAGGGAAGGGAGGGAGAGCGGGCAGAGAGAGCTCTTTTTATTAATTATACATGAGCTCTTGCGTTGAGTGTAAGCTTTTGAGTCCTTTCCTGAGTAACAGTAAATCCCTAAATTTCATTAAGCTGTCAGTTGCAATTTCTCTTAGTTTTCTTTTTGCTTTTTAAAACCAACCATTTGCTAGTTTGGAAAAGAAGAATCCTCCAAATGTCTGAGTCTTATTTTAAGAGTAGAACAACACAGACATATGTTTGAAAAAAACTGCATGTATTCAGAAGCCTTTTCCTGCCAGTCTGTTACATCTGTTGTAAGAAACAAAGAGTTGTTGTGTACGTGAGCTTCCCCCATCCCTTTAACTAACTAACCCTCCTCTTCAGGCAAAGGTCCTGAGGTTCTTTATGCCGGACAAAAGCTCAACGACAATGATTGGCACTCAGTGCGAGTGCTCCGCCGTGGTAAAAACTTCAAACTAACCGTGGATGACGACGTGGCTGAAGGTATTAACCCTTGTGGAATAATTTGACTCTATATTTCACTACACATTGTGCATGGCCACGCAATTTAGTTTTTTCAGGAGTTTTGTGGGCACTAGTCACCATTTTGTGTTATACTCTGTCTGACACATGCCATTTTCTTTGGCTGTGATCATTTCTAGTGTCAGCCTTCTACTTTGTGCCTTATAATTAATAGTACAGTCATACTGACCAAATGTAATTATCCTTGGTCTCCACATTTTCTTCCAAATTAAAGTCTCTTTGCGTTGTCGTTTTTACTTTCAGCATTTGTTAGTTTTTATTACATCTGCATGACACAGAGTGAAGCTGGGCTGTTGTAGGGACGAGGTTTGCTTGCAGTATCCTTCCTCCTCCTCCATCCCTTCATCCCTCGCCTTCTTCTCCTCTCTCTCCCCTCCTCCACCTAAGGTCAGATGTTGGGCGACCACACCCGTCTGGAGTTCAACAACGTGGAGACGGGAATCTTGACAGAGAGACGCTTTGTGTCGTCTGCTCCCTCGTCCTTCATTGGACATCTTCAGGTATAAACTGTAACTCTCACTGTAGCTGTCATTGTTTGTTGTTTTGACTCCAGTCATCTTATCTGAACTCAGGTGTCTTCATGTAGTATGTATATGCAGCTTTTTATGTGCCTTAAATTATTTTTGTCACAGTCTGGCTACCTCAAACACAAAGCTATAGGTTGGTCATTCACCACCTTGACCCGTGATGTTATTTAGGAAATCTTAACTTTTTTCTGACGACACCATCTCTCACCAACTCTCCCCACAGAGCCTGAAGTTTAACGGTATGCAGTACATCGACATGTGCAAGAACGGGGACATCGACTTCTGCGAGCTGAACGCCCGCTTCGGCATGCGATTCATCATCGCTGACCCCGTGACCTTCAAGACCAAAGGCAGCTATCTGGGCTTGGCTACCTTGCAGGCTTATACCACAATGCACCTGTTCTTCCAGTTTAAAACCACCTCGCCGGACGGATTCCTCATCTTTAACAGCGGGGACGGGAATGACTTCATTGCTGTCGAGCTGGTCAAAGGGTGAGTTTGTAAGAAGACTGGAGACGGTTATCTTGAAATGCTGACGTGGGATGTGACTTTTTTCCTGTTTTTTTTTTTTCAAAGATTAGTTTCTGGGCTTTTAGTGCCTTTATTTGAAATATAGGACAGAGGTTAAAATAGGAAACTGGGAAGAGAGAGCTAGGGGATGATGTGCCACAAAGGGCCATGGATCATATTTGAACCCAGGTTGCCTGCTGCAGAACTGTAGCCTCTGTGCCACGTGACTTTGTTTCTGTCATGTACTTTAAAGTCCTGGTCAAACTGTCAACTCCAAATCAGTTTCATCTTTTGTGAGCTTAGTCGTCATTTTGTTGTGACGGAGATAAGTTAGGCATATTTGCAGGCATAGTATTCATAGAGTTTCTCACATGTATGAAAAGATGGATGGCACGACAGCTCCTCAAACATGAAGCCAAAACATTTAAAGCTCCCCCAGTTAACTGGCTGCAGTAAAGGTCATAAAGCTGGCCTCCTCCATGTTATCATGGGTTGAACTATAAAATCAAAATACAGGTCAAATAAAATGTTCTCAAGTGTTGTAATAGTTGGTTCTTATCTTTCTCATTCATGATTTTTTTGTGTTATTTGATACTAAAAAATGGGATAAAGCGACATGACTGAGTTGTGTAAACAAATGTGGCTCCTGCTTCACTGTCTGCATTGAGGTAGCAGAGTAGAGGTGAAACATAATCACCATCATCAACATGAGATATTGCAGTGTCTGTTCCTGGAGTTATGTTGGCGTCAATTTTGTGCAACAGGAAGGAAGTGGAGATGTGTCGTCCATCATTTTACGCAGTCAGTGGATTTTCCAGTGAGATGAATTAGTCTGAGGAGATATACAGAGATGTTCAACAAACCCTGATGTGTACGTCTTCTTTGCTTCCAGCTTCATCCACTACGTGTTCGACCTGGGGAACGGGCCCAGTCTGCTGAAGGGGAACAGTGACAACCCACTGAACGATAACCAGTGGCACAACGTGGTCATCACGCGCGACTCTGCAAACACACACACTCTCAAGGTGGATGCTAAGTCGGTCACACAGAATGTCAACGGAGCCAAGAACCTCGACCTCAAAGGTACCAAATCCTCACGTTTACAGGAATTTAGATTATTATCTTCATGGTGAAGGTCAAATAACATCTTTTAATCCCTATGTCACATTTAAATCCCCTGCAGGCAAACCACACACGACTTTGACTTGCATTAGACTCAAGTCATAAATCTGAAACCTTTGACTCAACAATATTCAGAGAGCTTGACTTTGGCTCTAGTTCTGCAGGATTTGACTTCAGTGATGGAAAACACTGTTAAAGAAAGTTTTACAGCAAATCATCTCTTCATTTTCTTGACTGAGTATATTCTATAAATCCAAGATACTCTAACATTTTAATTAAACCTCCTCATATAAATTTTTACTGCCTGGCATTAAGCTGCCTCGCTTAAAATCACCCTGACAGCAGCCAATCATGTGCAGGCATGAGAGCAGGTAATACCTCCGACTGTCACATTCAGATGCTGCTCCGCTGTGGTCCACAAAAAATAGAAGAGATCTTACAACGTTCAGCTCAGAGATGACAAATGAGATAATTAAGTCAGGGGAATTTCATTAGCCTTGTTTTACAAGTGGGTGATGGGGAAGACTATAACTTGTGTGGAAATAGTTTTATATGTAAACCCAGAGTAAGGCTCATTTATGTTTACATACTACATTTGTATGCCCTACATAAGCATACTATATGTTAATAAGTGAGCTGAATTGGCTTTTTGTTTGGACTGGGCAGACTAATGTTTTCCTCCCTGTATAGCCATTGTGCTTAGCTAAGGTGCTAAGCTACTACAGCTGAGTATAGATAATGGAAGGAGCTCTTTCTGGGCCAGGTGTGTGATCCCAGAGAGGCCAAAGTTATTTTGCAATAATAGCATAAGGTTTGTCATCATACTTAGTTGGGAGTTTTATGATGTTATTTTCAGAGATGTGGACATTTTGCTAGTGTTGTAGTACTCGAGGCTGGTCTTGGTCTCGAGGCTGCTTATTTAAGGTCTCGGTCTCATCTTGGAATCGAAAACATTTTCATTCGGTCTTGTCTCGGTCTCGGACTGGGCGGACTCCGTATTTTATATCAAGACCAGTCGAGACCACCACTGATGCACTCTGTGTCCCTGGCATTACTGTGATGAGAAAAAAATTCAACTTAAAGACTCAACAGAAAGACAACTAAGACAAAACCAAACCTAGTTTGTTGCTGTCAATAGTTTTCAAAGCAAACGTAAATAAAATAAACAGAAGTCTTTTATTTTGTTTACTCATGATAATTTTTCATTGATATATATGGTCTTGGTCTTGTCTCGGTCTTGCCCTGCCTTGGTCTTGGTCTTGACTCTGTCTCGATCCCTAAATGTCTTGGTCTCGGTGCACTCTGGTCTCGGACATGTCTTGGTCTTGGTTAATGTGGTCTTGACTACAACACTACATTTTACACAACATCAGTTTGAACTGCAGCCCTTGCAACACAGCGTCTGTTCACATTGGCTGCAAACTACAACAGAGGAGCATGAGCCAGGTCACCGCAGGATCAGACATTTTAGACACTCATTGCTAGATTTTTCTCCCTTAAAATGGCAGAATGGTTGTTTCAGTCTTCTAATCTAACTTCAAGCAGGCATGTGAAATTTTTTTTTGAATTATTCCTTTAACAAACATTTAGGATTTCTGCAAAGTCACTGTACAAAATTGTGTATATATGTTTAAAAAATTGGAAACAGCATGACTTAAGTGCATGGAAGGTTGACTGGTTGAGAACTTGAACTTGACTTGGGACTCAGGAGCTAGGACCTCAAAGTCAACATCAGAGAATGTAATAACTCCATCCCAGCACTGTATACTGGTGGCTTTTTGAAACACAGAGATGTAGATTTTAACAGTACATTTAGAAAGTTAAGTTTCCTCTACAAGTACTTTATTTAGCTGGGGGAAAAAGTCAGGATGTAAAGTTTGACTGTAACATAAAAACAAGGAAGCTAAATTCACATATACAGTTAAACTTATTCATTTTCACACTCGTCCTGCCTTCTACATCCCTCCCCTCAGGTGACCTGTTCATCGGAGGTCTTGGACCCAACATGTACCAGAACCTCCCTAAGCTGGTGGTCTCTCGGGAGGGTTTCCAAGGCTGTTTGGCCTCAGTGGACCTGAATGGCCGCCTGCCAGACCTCATCAACGACGCCCTTTTCCGCAGCGGGCAGATTGAGCGTGGCTGTGAAGGTACAGATGGCCTGCAGCGTATAAGAATCATGACCTGCTGTGTAAGATTTATTAGTCTAATTAGAAAGCTCTTTAGAAGCCCTTAAAGCCACTCGCTGGCTCTGTTAATCCCACTTATTTTCTTCTTGTCTGCTAGGCATGTATCACAGTTTAGAAAACGCTTTACATTTGTCTTTCTGTTTCTTTAATAATGGCTTGTTAACTTTTTATGTTGCTGCACTTTATCTTAAGATGAATAGAAGTACTTTGATAAAAAAGAGTTTCTGTTTAACAGGATTATGAGAGAGAAGGAAAGTAAAACAAGTAAATAAAACATGAGACATGATGTTTGTATAATGTTTAACAAGGTAAGATACAAGTTTTGCCAACTTTCTTTTGAAATCAAACACTCCATGTGTGCCTTTTTTCCTTCTGTAAAGTTCCCTCTGAGGGAAACTTATACAACATTTATTCAGAATGCAATAAGCTGCTAATAAGGTGTTTTAATAACAATAATTTCTTTATTGTTGTGATTTTAGTGAGTGTCAAAACAACATACAGTTGTTTCCACCCTGTTAACCACTGCATACTGTCATACCAGAACTATCTGGACCTATTCTGCGCTCAAAGCATCATTACTTTTTCCAAATTAAAACTTTATTGTACTAGAATACATATGATGCTCTTTAACCTCTAGAGGGCAGCAGAAGCTCAAAGTAAGTGATCAAATAAGTACAACACTGCAGCTTTTTTCAACAGAACCTTTGTCTCTGAGTTGTGGAAGCCGAACACATGCTGACATCTTGTTTTGCAAAAAGAGAAATAGGATCTTTATAGGATTTCTGGTCAGGCACTCAACCTCACACAACCTTCTAATATGTTTCACTCTGCCAAAGTGACAAACTTTTACACGCACTAACAATGCTGCTCCCTCACTAACCTTTACTCTTGTTTTCCGCTCTGCTCTGTTCTGTTTGTTGTTTTCTTTCTGCGCTAACAAAGTTGGTTTCACCAAAGCCGACCTGCAAGGTAGAGGGTTAAATCCAGCCTCTCGGAGGCCTGCTCGCCTGAAAGCCTGCTGTGTGCAATGCATCGTGGGTGTCACCATGGCAATAATGTCCCCTTGGTGCCGCAGAGGTGACTCGCTCTCTGAAAAGATGAGTTAATAGATAGAGAAAGAGAGAGAGAGGTAGAGACTGCTGGCAGACAAAACAACTGATTAAGCAACAAGAAAATAAATAATGCATTTTTCATAAGGCTACTGCTGCACTGTGAGTGTGGATGTACATACGTATATATATATATTTGACGAAGTTGCACGTCATTGAAAGACACCATTAAGTTAACTGTAGGTCAGAGACTTCATGTTCTTGCAGTGTAGTTACATGGCCGTTGTTCAGACAGTCTGTAGGCAGAGGCAGACACTTTGTATGAGTTCTGTGCTCTTGTATGAAAACGCCAGTAGTGACACATTACAGGGGGAGGGTGTAGACAGCAGTGAGAGGCTGTCACTGCACATCTAAGCACCGCCAGTGTGCTTGCTGATGTATCAGACCTCTCTCTCTCTCTGTTTTTCTTTTTTTTTTTTCAAAAAAGCTATCATGCTATCCAGATGAGAGTATTTTTCAGAGAGCGAGCGACCTCCTGCTGCAGCACTCAAACACAGCAAAATCCTCTGTTGCTCGCACTGACAAACGAGCACCGCTGTGTGAATGCAAACATGGAACCCACACTAACGTAGACGTACATGTATGCTCTCAGTGCCTGGTGGACTACCTTTACCGTACATTACACAGTAAATGCACTTTCAGCTGGCAAACTGAATCTGTCTTCCACTCTTCTCTTCTTTTGTCTTGCACAGACACCTGCTCTTCAACACGTGCATTTGTCTGCCTTTCTGTTTCTGCTGGTTTCATTTGATTTGATTTACTTTCGGTCGTCTCCTATGTGGTTATCAGAACGTTTTTTTTTTTTGTCAAGGTTTCCCCCCAGTGTCTCTGTCAAGACTCCGACGGGGAATTGTTTATCTCATTATCTATGCTGTGCGCTTGTCCTTATCTGCATTCCCTCTTAGTATAAGTATTCAAAGGTAGTAGCCATGTGTGGTGTAGAGGAATAGCAAACACACATCCAGTTTGACTTTGAATACCCTCCTCAACTTCAGTCTGACTAAAGTGCATACACAAGGATATGCACGACATGTTCCTCAGCCGTCTTTATATTGTTTAATTCTCTCTTCATGAATATCGTCTGTTTAGTGTGTTTAGTGTCAGCCTTTAGTGTCACAGTGAATAAATGTTTGAAAAGCAGATAGATAGAAGCACTTAAAGCTGTTTTATGAAGATGTGTGTTATTCTCTGCTGTCTTTATCTGAGCCATTCGTTAAAAGGTTCTTCTTTCTGTGCGTCCTGTCTTGCTTGTTCACAGAGGGAATGCAGCGTTTGAAGTTTTACTCTGATAAAACTTTTTGAAATCACTCGTTGGAATGATAGTAAACTGCATGCCTGTCCGATTGCACACACTTTAAAAAAGAGAAGAAAACGAAGGGATGTTGACAGTGCCATCACATCAGCCTGGCTGGGGCCCGACTCATCTGCTGTTACAGATTTCCTCAATGCAGATTAGAACTACACTTGCACCCTTTTCAGCTGGCTTTACAGTAATTAACTTTCAAATGCAGAAGCTGCCGCCGCTTGAGAAGCGTGCTGTTGATCCTCTGAAAACCTGGCGCCTCAGCCTTCAGTTTGCCGCTGGGATTGCTGCCTTACCCAGCATGAAACAGGATTCCCCGGACTGTTTTTAAGCGTGTTGTACTCCGGGTCAGGCTTCCTGTGGTGGCACTGTTTACTCCTTCTTCTGCTGTAGATCTATCTCTCTCTAGAGTGCATTTTTTCTGCATGGGTTCTGCATTGTTAAGGCTCAGAAGTAGCTCTTTACTGTCGTTTAACTGCTTTCCTGTGGCATCTCTCCTTCTTCGTCTCTCTTCTTTCTCAGGCCCAAGCACAACCTGCCAAGAGGACTCGTGTGCCAACATGGGTGTGTGCATCCAGCAGTGGGAGAACTTCACTTGTGACTGCTCAATGACGTCCTACACGGGCTCTCACTGCAACGACCGTGAGTACTCAAACGTTACCTTTACTTGTGTGTCTTGCACGTGCATTGAGGGAGCGCTCTGCGATTTGTACATGTCTTGGTTGATGTATGAGTCATGGGGAGCATCAAACGGCATGCGAAAGAGTCATGTGATTTATCTTGTAACTTTGAAGGGCGCTCTATCAAATCTGAGGAAATTACTCGAGCGACATCCCTTGAGTAATATCAGCAGCAGCTTTGAGACAGAAGTTGCATTAGGGCCTTACACTGCTCTGGATGTTGTTGGCTTTGACTTTTTGATGCAAGCTCAAGTGTTATTTGCTGTTTTACTTCATTTCCCTCCCAGAAGTTCTTATCTCAGCCTACATGAATCAGAAGTTTTACCAAACAATAACCTTCTTTGTGGATAATGCGGCCCCTTGTTAAAGCAAACAAAAAAAACCTTGTTTACCTAGATGTTGACAAGTAAGCTAGCTCTAGCTCAGCATGCATCCCCTCCAGACATCTTGTGTAAGCTGAATATAATCAGCAATACACTGATTTTACTGAGCAGCTGCTTTCCTCAGTTCTGTAGAAGACATGTCTGGAGATAAGTTTCTCCCGTTAAAAGAGCCACTAACACTGTAGGGTCATTTGAGACTCTGTTAAGCTCACAGCCCCACCATGTACGAAGCTAATGTTGGTGCAAATGTGCAATATCCACAAATGTGTACACTTCACAAAGCATTCTGAGATACCTAGCACTGCGCAACAGGCTAGAAGTGACACTTTTACCAGTCTGTCTCCCTCATTCTGCCATGATTATACATCTGAAGAACACGATAACATACTATTAAGTTAACAAACCATGTAGGGAGCTGATTGGATGAAATGACTCCACAGTGCACCCCAACAGATGAAAATCATCGCTGGGCTGACTGAAGCAAGAACAAACCACCACCACCACATGCATTTGCAGATATTTCTAAACAGACATGAAGCAAAAGTCACATGTGAACAGACAGCCAATGGAGAGGATTGCCCTTAGTTGTAGCTGAAAATGTGTGTTTTCAGCTCTTGGGACAAAACACTTTGACTTTTCAGCCATAAATAAGCATGTATTATTATCATAAATTGTTCTACATATTTGAAAATCTGAGTTCTGCCCATTTGTGGATCTATTTAGACATTTGAAAGTTGTGTTGCACCAATATGAGCTCCGGAGCTCTGCTGTTGAACCTGCATTAATCTGCCGAAAGGGGTCCAGCACTAAAAAGCTATTAAACATGCCGAGATTCCACTGACAGATAGATAGTGGTCCTCTTAACTTGTGAGTCAAATGGTCAACTTTAGCAAGCAGCCTTGAGAATATTGAATACGTTTTTGCTGATGCCAAAAAATGGGTTAAGAGTGAGGTCATCTGCTGCCACTGCACATATTTGACCCTGTTAGTGAATAGAATTGCAACATTGATTTAATGTACGAGTGCTCCTTAAAGGCACGCTCATTTAGCAGACCAAACACAGTTCTACAAAACTGCCATTCTGACACGAACATGACCTAACCAGAGCCTGGTCTTTTATGTGATAATATACAGACATTTCAGTCTCTCAAAAGTTCAAAAACACGTGTATTTGATTTGGATGCACCTCTGGAGCTTCTCCTTCCTGGCTACAAACTGTGAGTATCATCTCCTCGACTCAAGGACTCCCAGAGCTGGCTCACTCATGTGTTTATTAAGCTTTTGTTGAATTTGCTGCTTGAAAGCAGAGCTGAAAGCATCCTGTGATCTTTAAATGAAGCAACAAAGAGATGCCCGCTTTTTGTTGAAGATTTTTTTTTTCTTTGCTGCAGTGCAGGCGGTTTGTTGGTACAGGTCTGCTTGATGTCCCGAGCATTCACTTACTGGGCTTCGGAGTGAACGGCTGTGACTGATGGTGTGTAAAATATCCACTTCTGCCTCAATTGCCTTTTCATAAACGCCCTTCAAATCGCTATCATAAGAGTTAAAGTGTGAGTTTGTGCGCGCGTGTGTGTTAGTACGTGTGTGTGTGTGGGATCTCTTATCCCCATGACGACAGGGGACTTCCCCTCAGTAATCACGGTTGGCGGTCTTTCATTTAGCGGTTAATAGCGGGGGCATACTGCTGCTGGGCCAGACTAATGAGGTGGTAGAGGCTGTTAGAGGAGCTGCTCTCTGTGAGCGCCGGCATCCCCTAATCAGCCAGACCTTTCTAATGTTAGACTCAGCCGCTGTCTATGACTTTATATCCCTCAAATCCTCCTTTTTCTCTCTTTCTGTCCTTTTTATCTCCTTTTTCCCACCCCCACCCCTGCAAAAGATCATGTGATGCAATAATTTCTATGCAGTGCGAGTTATCGACTCCAGCTCTCTCTCACTGATGGGAGCTGTTTTTATGTGTTAATTAGTGATGAGGAACCCTCATTAATTCACCTCCAGGTGCAGCCTGGGAGGACTTACAGGGAAAGTTCATTGATTTCCTATCAGCTCAGAAATATTTCTTCTTGAAACACAAGAGTTTGGACAGTAACTTATTTAACATCTCATGACATCGCAGGGTGAAGTCTTAGTTTGCCTCTCGCTGGTTTCGCAGATTAATGCTCACCATTATTGACTGGGCTCCCAGAGCGTATAATAGCTTCCTTAACTGTGCGTCATGGGCCTAAATTGGAATTTTGCAGCTGATTTTTTTTTCCTTTGGGTGCTCTTTCAAGCAGTTTCTTTTCATTTCCTGAGCTAGAAATAAGAAAATAAACAATAAAGAGAAATGAAAAGAGGAAAATGCAAAGCCAAGCAAGCAGGAGGTTTAGTTTGGGAACATTTCACTCAAGTTGACATTCCAGAAAGTGCCGACAAAGTCTACATGACACTGTCTGGCTGAGATAAAGGGTCTAGTTTACTGCAGTAGCCCTGACTCAATCTTCTGATGTTGACTCCGATGCTCACCTCCATCCCTGTGAGCCTTCATGCACCACCAGGTGGCAGTAAATCCACAAGCAGGACCGCACTGTGTCCCTCTGTGCTGGAGAAAATGAGATGCAATCCCCCGAGCATGAAATCAGCTTTCCTGTTATTTTCCTGCGCTGCTTTGCCTCTTGTACTTCTCTACAGTTATGGATCATAGAGAGAAAATTGTGCAATCTCCCAAATAAAGCAAAATCAAATGTAGTATGTACAATCATATTGCCAACAGTTTTATAGCTTGATTGGAGTGGCTTGATAAAAATAAAAACACTGAATGCAGCCTTTGCCTCGTGTTCGCGTGTGTGTTCTGTTCCACTGCCTTTTATTCAGTGAGCACAGCACTGAGAGAGAGTTTTTAATTAACAATGTGGGAGTGGAGCTTCTCCCTCTGTTTCTCTCGCTCTCTCCCTCTCTGATAGCTGCCAGCAAATATCAGTAATTGTCTGCCTCTCTGACTCCGTCTCTACCCATTGTCCAAATGAAGAAACTTGAACAAAGTAAAGTGAACATTTCTGCCAGTTAAGCCTCTCGCAGTTTCATCTGTGCCGATTGTTAGCGTCAAGCCTGTGTGCCCTCTCTGCACTTCTCTTTTGTAGCACACAGAGCTCTAGGTGGCAGAGAAAAAAAGAGGGGGAAAGAAAAAACCTCAGGAGGCGAGAACTATCTCCGCTCCTTCCATTTATTCTCGTGTACCCCCTTTGCGGGGCTCTTTGCAGCATACAAGCCATTTTCAGAGCCACTTGGACAATCTGGAGGTGCATGTCGTGCCCAGCGCTGCTTAAAAAAAGAGGGGGCGGAGGGGTGGACTCTTTTTATAGCATTTTCATCCTGCTTGGTTCTGGCTCACTGCTTTTGTCATGCTCATCTCCATCTCCCTGTCGTCTCATATCCATCCTCCCCTCTTTTTTTTCCTCTCTCTTCTCGTCTTTTCTCACTCCTCCTCTTCTTCTCCCCTCTTCTCTCCTCTGTTTTCTGAACGGAACTCTCCCTGTCAGCTTCTATGAATACCGCAGAGTTTCATTTCAACATCCAAGGACATGGAAGCTGTGGGCCGAGCAAGACGAGCAGCGGACACTCCTCTTCCACATCCAGAGCAATTACTCAACTTATGTAATAGAATTATCTCTGCAAAGGTCGCTTGCATTGTTCCACCGTCGGGAACACGGTAAACAAACAGAAAAAGAAAGAGTGGAGAAATAAGAGGAAAAGCTTAAGACAGGCAGCAGCAAACTGTATGTCAGCTTGAAGTCAGCATCAGTGATTGTTTAGATAGATTAAGTGATGAATGTATCTCTGTCTGTGCATTGATCCCAACCAACCCTCTACTCAACCCAATGTCCTTAATTTACTTTTCCAGGCGTGCTCAGAGGGCTGTAACCATATCCGGCTAACTGCTTACATAAACGACAAACAACGCAGCGGCGTTGCTTCCTTCTATTTAAAACAAAGTAATCATGGCATTCGCCTCGTAGTCATTTCTCTCCCACTCGTTGGGGAGAAGAGCGAGGAGAGAAAAGAAATGGACAAAAGAGGCGGGGGGTGAAGAACAAGCTGTGTTTCCTCTGGTCCACAGTGTTCTACTGAGTAGAAAACCCACAATAATAACAGCATTTTCCCTCTATTGACTGATGTGACTACTCTACAGTATTAAACTCAGAGGGGGGGAGAAATGGCAGAAACACAATGGTGCTATTCACTTTGACATGACGTCAATGATGAGTGGAGGTTTTCAGGATAAACAAGCAAATGAGAAAAGAAATGCACACACAATAAGGCACGCACACGCTGCTGGTATCTATAGACCTTCTCATGAATACCAGAGGAGTTTTCATTGGAGTTGAATAATTTAACCTGCTGTCTCTCCTAATGGGATTAAGTAGCTGAAGCTGGCTGGGACGGGCTAGCAGGTGTCGAGCTGGGGTCAGCTGGCTTTAAAGCACAACACGGTAACTATTAGCATAATTTCAGTTGGACACAGATGTAGTGGTGGTAATTTAAAAACCTGAATACATTCACAACTTTTTCATTCAGCAAAGGGAGTCTATCAGGATAAATCTTGAAAATAGGGCAGTAAGTATAACCCCAATTCCAGTATCCAATATCATTACAAAATTCAAAGAATCTAGAGAAATCTCTGTACTAGATGGACAAGGCTGAACACCAATGATGGATCATACAGCCCCTAAGCTGTATTGCATTAAAAAGAGACATGGCTCTGTGGTAGAATTCACTGCATGGGTTCAAAACCACCACAATGCAGGTTAGATTGTACCATGCAAAAGGTTTTAAACCACATAGAAACATCATCCAGAAATTCAGGCTACTTATCTGAGTCCAAGAGCATTTCAGATGGTCTGAGGCTAAGTGGAAAACTGCAGGAAAACCCTGTGGTATGTGACGAATCAAAATCTACCTTTTTTTTGGAAATCATAGACAGCAGGTCCTCTGCTCCAAAGAGTAGAGGAACCATTCGACTTGTTATCAGCACACAGTTCAAAGGCCAGTATTTGGGATAGTATGGGGATGCACAAGTGCCCATGGTATGAGAGCACCATTAATTCTGCACACTTTATGCAGGTTTTGTAGCAACATGTACTGCCATCCAGCCATTGTCTTTTTCAGGAAAGACCTCGCAACAGCATGGCTCAGCAGGGAAGACTTCATTGAATTAAAAAAAAGCATATATTTTTCTTAAAACTATGATACTCTACGGTTTCAACATTGAAAGGTTGTCTTTGCACTATTTTATATAAATTATAGAATCCAAATGATTTGAGAACCTTCAAATTCTGTTTTATCAACATTTTACCCAGCACCCCAACTTTTGTGAAAATGCCTTCCTTCTTTTTCTTTTCTCAAAAGCTTACAGCAAGTTGCCAGCATGTTAAAGTACCTTTGGCGAAAGTGGGCTTATAAGTGGAGCATAGAAATATGAGAACATTTGCCTATAAATACCACAGGTGGTTGAGAAATGGGCCAAAGAGATCCATAGAGAATGATTTGCGCTCTAGGCATAACCTATCCCAAAAGCACACTTTTAAATGGTCTCGTCTTCTTTGTTGTTGTAGCTGAGACGATTAAGTTAGCTTAGAATTCCCATATGACCGAGGCATCACATGACCATGTAGCACTAACAGCCGATTAAAGATTTGACAGCTGCCTGTGGTATCATCTCAAAGAAACACGTTTTGAGTGATGCAGGATTGATGCTTAGAGGAACCTGATCCTGTTGTTGTGAATCTGTGGCTTTGAGGAGAACTGTGCTTGCCCAACATAAACCCAGCGGAACCGCCCCAAACGGATACAAACACATTAGCACACACACATTAAGTTGTCCCTTCAAGATATACAATCTCTCTTCCCCTCTCCATCACTGTATCTCTCCTCCTCCTTCTCTTATGATATCTGTATTAGAACCAGAGCTGCATGTCCAGCCTGAGGGGGTCTAACAAGCTGGCCAGCTACTGGCTGATCAAGCTAATGATGCTTGCCCAGCACTGCATCATGTCACTGTGATAAGACTGGATGTCACTTGTGTCAATCGATGTGTCACCTCTGTGCACAGAGCCGCGGTATAATTGGATATATGCAGTGCTGCGGAGCCTAAGTGCCTCAGGGCCAGAAAAAAAAAGAATGTAAAACCTGTATTTAAAAAAAAAAAGATGAAGGCTTGGAATGAGAGATGTTACTCCTCATGAGTGTCAATAAAGGAGGTTTTGAAGAAAATTTGCTTTTTTGAACCATTTATATTTAGTTTATGTGTTGCTGTAAATCTCAGCTGAGACTCTTATTAAAGGATAATGTCTGGGAAGTTGACTTAAAGCTGCACTATGCAGTATTTTATCTAGACAGTGGATGAAATTACCAAGTGTAGGATGAAAGGCGTCACTTGTAATGACAAACTATTCACAAGAATTATCTGACTCAGCAGTTTCAGTCAGCTTGATAGACTTTTGCTGTTTCACCTTGTTGTTTTGGTTCTTCGTTTCCAAACTCTGTCATCATGAGTGAAAAAAAATCTGATGAACGACAGCTCTGATGATTGGCATACCTTTGTTTTGTTTTTTAGTAACAGATTCACTCACAGATTTTAAGACAGTCTCTTTAGAATTGTCATGTTCACATATTACCCTCTGTGACACAATGTTTCTCAGCTGCTTGACAGTTGTATGACGTCTCTGCTGCATTTATATCAATTATCCTAAAATGTGCCATCATTTTTCCTCAATTGTTGAATTGTCTGGTTTACTTTGGAACCACTTTGTCCCAGACAATCACTGTGTCTCACCATCTAACGTACCCCTGGTGCTGTAGTTGTAAATGTAAGCTGGCATTGGTAATGAGGCATGCACCTGCTTTACAGATACGAGGTGTCGTCTACTTTTGTAAACAAATATTGGCTACTAAGAACAAACGTTTATCCCACTTTCTTGCATGCATTCCAAGGCGGAACAAAGTAATGTATTCAGATCAAGACAATAATAGTCATAACCACGTAATACCCCAGTCCTAAAAATAAGGTTATGGATGTGTTTTCCACTTTTGCTAGAGCCAATTGTTTTTCCACTCCTAAATGTCTTGAACTCCAGACTGATATGGATTTTTCTTTTCATCATTTGAAATGTTAAAACCATTAATATTCTTATTGAACATGTCTGTAATATTCAAGTTAGCAAACTCATGCTGTAGTTGTTGCACACAGGAGAAGGTGTTGTCATGGGATGAACAAAATCACAACTTCATTAATGTCTGTGTGAATAGAACTGCTTCAGACCTTCTGCAAACTACATTCGTGAGCCAAACACAGAGATTTCATATGGAAAAAGAGAGAGGAAGAGAGAGTGACTGAGAGAGGGAGAGAGAGAGAGAGAGAGAGAGGAATGATTGAGTTGAACACATTACAGATAGTTACGATGAGGGGCATCCATCTGTTTTTGGTGCCAGGCGGGTAACCTTGAGGCTGTCACCGCGTTCCCGGCACCCACTCTGGCCCTCTCAGGCTGAGAGCCCAGCTACAGACACATCCATCAACACATGTTCTGAGACACATTTTAGGAGCACCAGCAACCCATACAAATCACCCAATCAATAGCTAGAACAACTCATCTGAACTTCAGGGTTTTGGGCACAGGCATGTCTTGAGTAAGTGCAGCTCAAATGCATGTTTTCTTTAGGCAGCTGTAAGTTTTCTTTTCGCTCTGGTCTTGAGAAAACGTGTCAGTCTTTCCTGTTATTCTTTGCTTCTACAGCAGCAACATGTTACCAAAGTGTAAATGAAATAATATAGACATTGACATGACAGTGTTTCTAAATCTATATTCAGTTTTGACAGGCCAAACAAAAATAAGTAATTTTTCAACCCCACTCTGCACTCTATCGCACCAAGTACGTACAATAACCTTCCCTCTCTGTGGCACCAATTTAGATGTGCACAAATGAAAAAGGGAGGTGTGTTTGTTTCACCTTACAGATCTTCTTCTTCTCTTTTTTTCTGTCTTTTTCTATCAGCGATGAGGCAGAAACTGAAGGTAGTCATCACTTAAAGTGGACTACAAAGAATAAAAGCTCCCCTCAGTATAGGGTACTTCATTCTCAGTTAATACACATTTTATATCAGATGTCACTCGGGCTGTTTATCTGACTGCAATTCAACAAGTGCAGGGCGGCTTAGATGGACATGAAAATTGGACCTGCTGTGAATTTTATTCCTACTGATGGACACCTATTCTCTCCTACCTCACATCCAGGCTGTTAAATTGGTCATTCGCTCCTTTTTTCATGCCATTTTCATTATGTGGCTTTATGATTACAAGGTAGGTTTATACACAGGGCTTCCATATCATTCTGTGACTTCAGTTTCCATAGTGAGGTCAGTTATGACAAGGTTGTGGGATGAATTGGTTTGACCCTTTGAGCAAAAGAGAATAGATGAAATTGCACAGTTTGATAACTTACAGCCATTAATTTAACACTAAAGGGCTCTCAGCAGAGTAACCTGTGTTGTATCTAAAGGGCACTTCTAGGGAGAATGTGCTCTTGTGAGGAACACTGAAGACGTCCATCACATGAAACTGATGGTTTTCACCAGGTGAAGGCATTTTAAAGGCAATTACCTCTGACATTTGTATTTCATAAGAGGACAGGCTGTCCACACTTACTCAGTTCACCCCATGGGTAGAGTGGAACATGCTGCCATCCTGCCCAGATCATTTAAGTGCCACTTAAGAGCCCAACCACTGCTGTTTAATTAGTTGTAGAAAATCTCTGTCAGTCCTTCTTAGCAGCTTTAATACTTATAACTTGAACATGACACGTGACTCAGTGGTTAATTACTTAATTTGAGCTGTTAAGATATAAGAGCGACCTTCTTTGTTATGTGACTGATGGAAAAATGAAGTTTTCTCATTTGCCATGTGTTTAAATGTATCAAATCTAATGATTACACTCTAAATCTAAAGGTCATCCTTGACCTTCCAGTCTCCAGGTACATTGTTCCAAAGCATTTTCTCAAGTGCAGATGTATCATACAGCTGAGTTTCCGCATGTCTGTTTGCAGTCCATATGGAGAGCAAAAGTGGGCAGAATGTAATCCACAGTCATTTAACATCTATGAATGTGTGTATGCAGTGATGAGAGTGTTGGTGGGCATGTGCATGTTGTAAATTGACCGGTAGTTAAAGAGAATATATGAGCAAGGAACTTTAGTAGGCTTTTCACGCTGTTGTTTATCGCATTATTTTATTTTAATCACATGCTATTTTGTCCCCTTCGGCACCCCACAGAGGCTGTCGCAGGTCCTACCTGCTTCCCTCTGCCGCTGTGATGGAAAATAACAACACCTTTGCACTTTTGAATGGCACTTTCCCTTTAAAGAAGCACACAAACCATAAGTGATAGGCACTTTGTGTCAAACTGATTTAAAATTTCACAAGCATACTTTGAGTTGAAGCTACCACCAATGAGCTAAGCATACAGGTGCAGCTAATAAGAGTGATGGCATGGAGAAAATAAAGTCCATGTCACTTTTACTTTGACTGAAACTTTCCAGCTCTAAGTGGATCCACTGTGCCAAATTCAGATGATATAGAGTTAGTGTACTTACTGTTTAACAGCCGTCCTTTATGACAGCAGGCTTGGTTGTCTTTCTCACAAAGAATACTTTTGTTGATAATTTAGAGTTTATCATATAATGAATGTAAACAGCATTAGACAGCTGTTGTAGTTCAGAGGACATCACGATGTTTTCACTTTGCCCTGCAAGAAAAACAGATAAAGTAGCAAGAGACAGTTTGACTTGTCTGTTGAAAGGTAAACAAATTATTTTGACTTGACTGTACAGTCATTTTACAATTTGCTGGTCGTCCCTTTACAGCCTGTTTATCCAATTCAAATTGTCCAAACACACAAGATGGGAGTGATGCATGTTGTGTTACTGACATCTGACTAAACACTGCATCATGGTGTTTAAAGCTAGAACACGCCACATGCTCACTGCGTAATGCTCCCCGCCTGATAATTATCAAACTCTCACTCCGTGTCTCTGTCTTTATTCTCTCTATCCATTCTGTCTTTCTACCACTTTGCTTCACACATCCTTTTTTTGTTCCTCTTTCTCAGTCTCATTGCTAAATCCCTACAATTACTGTGTCAGCAGCTTCCTAGTTCATCACTTAGCCCCCACAGATGGTGCTCACAGACTTTCACGGTACATAGTTCTAACTTGCTCATCATGTTTAAGGCTATTTCCCACAGATATTCCACCTGCCTCCATAGGAGCCATCAAGGTAACGACTTTGATAAGCTTCCTGCTGTCTGTAGTGCAAACAGGCCCCTAGTGACAGAGAAACACAGATGGAGACATTTATATATGTTGTTTTATTTTTGTTGATGGAATCAACAAAGATATACCTTTTATTTTAAAATTTGACTTAAAGACCATGTTCTTATGTACTGCAGGGGCCTTTCAGACACATTAGACTTGCCAGGTAACCTCTTGCTGCATGCATATTCTGCAATAGGCTTTATACTAAGAAAAGAAAAGATAAAAGTAAAGTACAAAAAAACAACAACAGTGCATCTGATACAATAAAATATAAGGAGTTAATGCAGAAGAAACAGAGTATACAGTAACAATAATGGTACTGTAAGTAAGTGCTGTAAAAAATTAAATAAAATTGAATGTTGTAAATGCCGATATTGTCATGTAAGTTAAATTCCACATTTAATATAAAACTAAATAAGCAGTGCCCTGGAATATTTAATCTATGTGGTCCATTTTGTCTTCATTATTGTGAGACCAAAGTCCTCAAGACACTTGTGTATTAGGGTTAAGAATCATATATATTTATATATATATATATATATATACATACAACAATATGTACACTGTGTACAATATACAACTTATTATTGTATATTTAACATTATTTGATAGCAGGCCTTCATACATGTTTTACCCTGTTAGTAAGACAAATAACAATAAACAACATCGCCATCCAAAGTTTGAAATAGCAGTTTTTTGCTAACTACTGCTTATTCACAGCCTGACGCTGCTTTGCTTTGAACACAATCAGTACAAGGACAAGGATCCCTTATCAGACAAACAGAAACAAGTGGCTACACCAAGTGCAGTTGTTCTTTTACTTTGAACTGGCTGAATGACCTTACAAAACAGAATACAAAGAGCTAGCTGATAGCTGCATGCATTTCTACCATGACAACGTGAATTAAAACACTAAAAACAATTATATTTTTTCCAATTTTAGTAAACTTCAGCAAATGTCTGGTTATTCTGTCAGGTAGTTTGTAAATCTGTCACTCAGAAGGTGTCTCCTTGTCGTCTCTCCCATGATGTCAATGGACATTTCCTTTTAATAATATAAATCACTAGTTTCATATACAGGGAGTATTTCCTTCAAAGTGGCTCATTTTCATCCTACTTGAGGAAACATGACACGGAGAAATTGCTCAGCTCTCAAAGGTCATCATTCATATTCATTATACAATAGCCTGAATGAATATGTGATTCTGATTTGCTCAAGGGTTGTTTATTAATTTCACATAACAGCACTCTGACATACTGTAGTGAGTCCTTATCTGTCTTTCTCCCAGTGCTCTGAATTCATCACCTTGTGCAGATACTCTCTGCAAAGATGTTGAATTAAACCAAGTGAAGCGTTGCAACATGGAAAAAGAGTATTTTGGCCTGACCGTAAAGCTTTTACTCTGGAGGTTTGAACTCTGCTGTAGCAGAAAGGACGAGGATAGCCATGGGTTGTTGCTGTGCTAACATAAAACCACCTGCTCCCTGACTTCTTTTTTACCTACAGATCCTGGTCATACTTGTTTTCTAGCCATAAAAAAACAGGCTGACCAAGCTGGGATCAGATATATAGGGTTACAATAATAATCACAGGACATAAAATATTATTAATCAAACCCGAAACCCATTAAAAAAATCTGTTAAAATGTAGAAAGTAAACTCACTACATTTTGTTTAACAGAGCAATTCCTGACATGTACCCATTAGAGGATTTAAATCTGTTCTTTATAACTGTTTTTGCTGTTGTATTTTAAGAGAACTCAATCTTGTGACAAACAGCTTCTGAATGGAGTGAAGCTAATGAGCCATTTGCTGCTTTAATAGGCAAAAGTGAGGTAAGGTCACAAAATCACACATTTCAGTTATTCATTCCGAGTTTTGAACACAAGTTTCTGCCTCCTCAGTGACCTGTTACCACCTTCTACGCAGCTCCAGAGAGTATAATGAACTGTATTAGTGTGTCATTTTGTTTTAATGTCTGTAATGGAGCCCACTTTCCCTCCTGGCTGAGTTGGATTTCTGTTTTTAAAAATTGTGATTGATTTGAAATTTGAATCCGGCCCAGTTGTTAAAGTTTGGCTCAGTCAACAAAGGAGTAAGGAAACTGTGTTTGTCCAGTCTATGGGTACCAATTACCACATAGAAACTAAAGCAAACATTGAGCCATACTTGACACTATATCCATGACTGGAGTACAGTTTCAATGTAGCCCAGTGACAGTACGTAATATTCAAACGGCCTCCCACTTTGAGTCTTAAAGTTACCACACCTTTTTCGCTACCCATAGCCCCCCCCCCCCCCCCACCACCACACACACACACACACACACACACACACACACACACACACACACACACACACACACACACACCCACACACACACACACACACACACACACACACACACACACACACACACACACACTCTCTCAAAGTAGGACACTGATGCCATTTAGATTAGTATCCCATGTGACCATTGCTGACATGAATTTGCAGGGTGACAAGGGACCCAATTACAGCAGAGATCTGATCGTCCGTGGACCCAGCGTTTCAAATTGTCTCTGAAGCGTCAAGCAAAGGAAACAGGAAAAAAGTGTAATAGTGAATGTGTGTATGTGTGTACTTATTGTGTGTGGGTGTGCGTGTGTGTGTGTGTCACTGTCTGTTCACGTCTGCAGAGGGAGAGGCTCGTATAAACACCAGGGTCAAATACATCACTGTAAAGGTAATACAAACTGACTACTGTCAGTCTTGAGATGCCTGATACAAGTCATAAGCTGACACACACACACACTCACCTACACACATGTCCAGAGACTTTAGATGATTCTGCAGTTAAAGCGTTTTCCCTCGGCAGTACTCAGTGTCTCGGAAACTTTTTAGAAAATACTACAAAAAAAGGGCAGAAGACCTTTTCCTTAATCTATACCTTTACCAGAAAAATCGAGGTAAGTTATTACCGTAAATGCTGTTGTTGTGTCTCAGTGGGACACACAGTGTTGATAACAGCTGAACCTCATAAAACAAGAATGTGTACTCCTGCTTAAAATTTAAAAGGTTAATCATTGTAGCTAAAAAGCGCAGCCTGGATATAATGAGCAATTTCCAAAGGTCACGATGATGCAGTGCAGAGTGAACGAGTAATGAATCACATCAGACAACAGCATTACGCAGCAGAGCTCTTTTGTTTATGTCACTTTATTGAACATCTCCCTCCCCGTAAGTCTTTCCTCTGCTTGACAGCTATCCCAACCAAATCAAGCTCAGCAGGGAGAGAGATGGAGGCAGATAAAGACTTACCACTTCTTGTTGTGACATAATCAATTGTAATCAGTCTTCGTCGGCTGAAACTGTCCAGTGTGCCGCTGATTCAGACTCTAGATTGCATTCTCTTTGGGCAAGCAAGCGCGTGTCGTGCATGGACTTATGCATGCGTCTTTGTTTATGTGTGTTTTCTTTTTTGCCCGTTGTCATGTGCTTTTTTTTTTCTTTTTTCCTAGCAGAACTCTAGCAGGCGTGCAGTCTCTGTTTTATCCCAGGCTATTTTCAAACCTTGTTCCCTTCAACATGCACTCTCTCCTCTGCTCCACTTCTTGAAATGTCTCTGCGGCAACGTGAACCCCACACTCGGCAAGTACCGTTTGTTTTCCCTCCTCTACGCCCGCGCCTTGGTGAATCGAACCCCTTCCTCTCGCTGAAATGTCCGCCGCAATAAGGGTATCTCCTATCGAAGGGGTAATGCTTTTGAAAGGCTTTGCGTGCCTATTAGAAGCAGGCTTGGGGAGCACACTGGGATGTTATATGTGCCATCCTGGCATGAGACCGGGCGGCTGAGAGTCCCAGAAAGTCCTTTTCCCCTCTTCACTTTACTGTACTATCAAACTGAGCTGACTCACCTGATCCCGGCTGGGTTTTTGTTTCTTCTAAACAAATATCTTAAGAATAGGGAGCTGATAACAAACTTTTGGCTGATTTTATTTTGCTCAGTTAGTGGTCGACAGTGATGGCAATGCTTTCCCTCTTCATTATTCACCATGTTGTGTGTGCTGAATGTGTGTGTCAGTGAGACTGGCCCCGGGCCTTTGCCAGCCCATTACTCCCTCGCTGTTTTGCGTGTGTGTGCGCGAGTGGGCTGTGTGTTCAGGCCTAACTGATTGTTTCCCCGTCATAGGGACCCTCATTACTGCCCCCACACTGTCACAAGCATCTGCTTCCCTCCCTCCCTCTTTTCCTCCTCCTGCCATGCGCCGCGGTCGGCTCCAAACACGCACCGCTCTGTTTCGACATGGAGCGAAGAGAGAGAGGAAAGATTGGAAAACACATAAAGACATGAGACATGCAAACACAAATTTGTGAACATGGAAGGTAGCAACATACAAATCAGAAATAGGGTGCTCAGCAGTGCTTGGCGGGGAAGTAGACCTCTGATCAGGCTCTAAGTTGGCTATCTTTGGACAGGGATTGGTCAGTGCCCCTGGTTTGACCCCGTGCCCAGCAGAGCTTTAACCCAAGGCTTCCTCCCCAAGAGAAATGCAGTTCTTACAGTGATGCATCGCATGGCCCAGTGTGCAGCGGCGAGAGAAGGATAGAGGTCAGGGCTTAAAGAGAGAAAAAGTCTGTGTGAGGGAAAGGAGAAGAAAGATACAGACAGAAAGAAGGCATAATGAGCGCGTCAAAATTAGCCTGGCTCACCCAGAACGGAAAAAAAAAAAAAACAGCAGTGTGTGTTACTAATGATTTGTTCCAGTAAAGCCCAGTGAGAGGGAAGAAACAGGAAAGGGCACAGGAGACGGCAATTGAAGAAGAGGATGGCAGAGAACACTTTTCTTGCAGCTAAATTGAAAACATGGCGTCTTTTTTTCTCCTCTTTTATTTGGTTTCTTTTTTTTAAGGATTACAAAAGCAGGCAGACACTTGGGAAGCTCGGTTTTCATAACACTTAATGGCTTAGAGGCCTATAGATTCACGATGTGGATGAGTAATACCCTTGTTTGAGCTAATATTGATCTAGAAATTTAGAAAACGTTAAGTGACATATTACCCTATTATCACAACAGTGAGTGTCCCCGTAATCCAAAATGTCCTCATAATCCTCAACGATGCTCACCCTGGATAAAAAAACAGACTTTACCCCAATTTCAAAGTTTCGCACACAAAGACATGAATAATACATCTAACATGGCACGATGTTCTTCCACACATAAAGATCCCACACTGTACATATTTCAAGAGAAGGAGTCTTCAGATGCTGCTCCATATGAACAGCTGTAGACGTCCTATTTTAAACATGAGCTCTTAAACTTATGACAAGATAATTATTTAATGACCCAGAGGTGAAAAGTGTTAGTTATTATATCTCAAGCTAGGCATCACTCTCTGCTGCCTTCATGATGCCGTTGCCGTCTTAAAACTGGTCCAATTCTTCTGAGATACAAAATGAAAGTGATCAGGCTCCCCCAGAGGACTCTTTTCTTCCTCCATTTGGAAACACATGAACCCTCCAACTTTCTTCTGCTTGCTTTTTTAACTCCCGCTTCTCTCCGCTTTCTCTCGCTCCTCTTAATATCTGAGGGGGATTGACTGAGATGGGAAGGATAGCACCTAAAAATCCTTTTTCAGCCGGTAAATCTCAGTTTATTATCGCAGCCACTGCACAGTAACCAATTATCACATGCCACTAAAGCTAGCTTTGCAGGCAGAGCTGTCATTGTTTTAAAAAGTGCCACGGTCTCTTACTACTTATGATCTGATTATAGTAGACGGTAAATATGTGTTTATTCCCTCTCTGTTACCGCAAACATGTTTTGTTTGTTTGCATTCGCCTATAATTTTGATATTGATGGCAGAAGATCAATGTTTTATCACCTGTTTATTATTAGCTCCCTGCTATTAGTAACTTGATGCATGTTGTGGGTAATGTTGTTTGTCAGACTTGCATTGATTAGTGCGTTTCAGGCTCTAAGGAGGATGGAGGATGATGGGAGCCATTAGCTATGACTGTGCTCCTTAAATAACAGGACTAGAAAGGAATCATAAAAGCATGACTGGTGGTGTAATGAAGGTAATGTGTTTCAGGTCAGAGGGTTAGACGTCATGGCTGGTTGTGGAGAAATGGCGTCAAAAGGTATCAGTCATACAGCTGGTGCAATGTTCAGAACAATACCCGTTTGCATGAGAGTATTGACTATTAACATACAAGATGTATGTGTAAGAAGAAGTATTTAATAGTTGCAAAGAATTACGCTTGCCGAAGATAAAACCTCAGAACTCCCATCCACACTTCTCCATCACATTTACTTAAAACAGTCCATTTAAAGTTTCACAAGCAGTGGAAGAATTGGTTTTAAGTCCCTTTTAAGTCATGAAGATTGGCGTCGCAATTACACACCCCTGCAATCATGTAAAAATAACCTCCTCGACTGTGGTATTTTGACCTTCTACCTTGTAAACTAATGGATTCCTCATCCTCATTTCCTGTCTGCCTCCCCTTCATTTCATCTGACGTTCGCAGCAAGTTGGCATAATTCAGCAATAAGTGCCTGACTGAAAATCCTCAGATATCTGTCAGATTTCTGGATAGTGAAAGGCAAAGACTAGAACAAATTTTTGGCTGGTTTGGAATCTGATTCCCACTGAGGCAAAGAGTACTAAAATTATTTTCCTGCATGGCACAGTCACTTTGAAGGAAATCACCCAGTGAATAGCAGAGAAAGTGATGATTTTGTATCTTCAGTGGCGGTGTCTCTAAGCCTCTCTAATCACTGAAGACATCCCTGGCTGTTGGAGTATTCCAGCGATTCCTTAATCTCCATCTCAATGATCCGACGCTTTGAGCAAAGCCACCTGGATTCTCTGAACACGTGTTTGGACCCTCCCCCACAAGCATCTTAAACTTTAATCAGCTGACTAAGGTCTTGTATTGTGAAAACTTTCTCACCCTTCCTCTATACTTCTTCTCCACCTTTTCTCGTTTGTAACTCTTGGTTTTACTTCCTCGTTTACACTCCACAGTGAGGCCACCATGAGAGGCTGTACCCCGTATATATCTCTCCACACATTGCCACCTTAAGGTGTTACATGAGTTGCGAGGATATGCAGAGGATTCTCTCTTTGCTTGTGAATGCACCTCGAGGCATGAACACAGATGAGAATCATGTGTTAGATTATGTGGTTCATTGTCTCAGTTATACAGAGGATGTCATTGGAAAGGGTAAGGGTTGGTAGCATGGGGGATAACGGTTGTAATTACATTTTCACATGTGTGTGCTTCGATGTAAAGCTAATTGAAAAGGAGCCTTTGTATTCTTTCACTTTGTTGGTGCCGTGTTGTCTCAAATCTGACCTCTGGAGCTTACATCATAATGCTGACCTTCTGCTTGCCGCCCCACTGTACATTTGGGGACATAATTCGGGAGACTCAACAGAGTCAATATGCTCTTTTTCTGCTCCATTTCTGCTCGCCTCCTCTGTGAATCATCAGCATCGTTATATAAATGACTTTAAAAACACGTTGAGACACCATCAAGTGAAATTACGCACGATTCCTGGGTCACGCCTCATTTAATGGGCCGACTGATTTTGTTTGGGCTCAGCAGTGTTGCTTTC
Source organism: Notolabrus celidotus (assembly GCF_009762535.1). Classification (NCBI taxonomy): domain Eukaryota; kingdom Metazoa; phylum Chordata; class Actinopteri; order Labriformes; family Labridae; genus Notolabrus; species Notolabrus celidotus. The sequence goes on from NC_048284.1 coordinate 25,678,543, forward strand.
CTTCGGATGTTCTGTATCCCCAGGACGTTAGCGCAGCACGTGGCGGCTGTATGGGTGTGTGTGTGCTGGCACTGACTCAGTGCATTCAGGAGAGAAATGTGTGTCTGCACAAATATCCAAGTGGGGTATGTAAATCTCAGTTTGAGGATTACATGGTTGAGGGGGGCTGCTGTGAATCCCTGCTAAACTCCAGTTCCCATAGGTTAATTCTATGCTATAGCTCTAGGATAGTTCAATTTATATTAGCAAATTCTCCTGGCCTCTTTACCCAGATATAAATAAGGACGTGCAGCATTGTTGAGACTGGATTATAAAAAGCAAAAATGTACAACCTTAGGGGGATTTCATTAAGATATAAATGGATACAGTGTGACTGGTCAGGTGTAAAAGTTCAACATGATGTTTTTTTGATGCAGTGAGCCTGGATGGAGAATTTGTATCATATCCTTGCCGATAAGTGGGAGAATGGAGTGAAATTTAACATGTCAGTTTCCTTACCTTCTAAATCTGCGACGGCAATGAAACAATAAAAACCACTCCCACTCAGGCTGGTTGAAAATATGTTTAAACAATAATGTGTTTTACTTGTAACCCACTGAAATGAAAATATGAAAGATAGAAAGTTGCTTTGGAGTGCTGAGACCCATCCAGTGGTTTATTGACTGTGAAGGAGCCAGGGGATAGATAACGCTACAGAAGAGATTGTTCTCTGATAACGACTGATATGTCACATAAAGCTGGCTGTTTGTGTGGAGAGAGGCAGTTTGTATCATAATAACAGGAAAGAGGGGAAGCAGTAATATACAGTAGCGGAATTTATTCTGCACAGTTTGTATAAATCCCCTGTGGATATGCAGTCACACTGGTGACATTTCATGAGCCGGTGTTTGGTAACTTTAAACAATACAAAATGAATTGTTTACTAACACAAAGTGGATAGAATCATCCTTTCACATTACATTTATTATTACGTAGAACATGTTCAATCCCAGTAGATACTTTTTCCTGAACTGCTTTGTGTCTCTGTTATATCTGAACTATTCTAAGTTCTATAAATATTGGATAGACTGCCATTAGAGCTCATAAACTTTGAGCTTTCCAGTATCTATTTTTGATGTAATTCTGTTCACCTGTAAAATGAACTGAACTGCTTTGTGTCTTAAAATGCTTCAACAGAAAACTATTGTAGGCCTGAAATGCTGGTCGTATGTTGTGTCTTCTCTGTAGCGCAGACATCCTCCACTAGCCAGGGCTGTAGCTAAGCGCAGCTCAGTTTGGTAGTATTTTGTTCAAGAAGATGGAGATAAACCTCTATGTAGGCTGGGTCTGGTTAAACTGGCTTACAACCATCTGACTGGAGCAATGTGTAACCAGCACAGGCATGTGGTCTTAAACCTGCAAGGACGTGTGAATGATAGTGGTGCTAGCTCTGCTAATGTTAGCCACAACCTGCAAACATGACATATTTTGATATTGTTTTCCCACAGACTCTGTGATCCGCTGTTTAGCAGTGTTTTCCTAACTCCACACTGGTTGCTTAGTTGGTATTTAAATTTCTGATTCAACAACTAGGAAATGAGTCACTTTGAAACAGCCACATGCCAGAGAGTCCTATCTTTGCCCACGCAGCCTTACTTTTGCAAAATCTAAATTTAAAAAATGTTTAAATTTTCTAACGGAAATGTTGTAATAAGGTCTTTATGTCTCTTAGACAATGAATTTAATTACTGCAGTAATCCCTAAGATAGAAAAAAGAAAATGTAACAGATATGATAATGTGTTTTGTGTTTTCATGAACTTGAAATGGTCAAAAACACTAATCTTGTGTTTGCAGCTTAGGTACCTTATTTTAGCATGCGAACGCAATGCAATAACATCTTGAACATGGTTACCATTCTCCCCTCTTTTTAACCAATTGGCCTGCACATTCAAATAAGATGATCCTCCCACTCAGCTGATTAGTTGAACTCAACATAGATGAGCAATCCACTGACACTAGCAATGAGGAAGACGTGTTGCGATGCATTTGCTACTTAAGATATTTTGCCCTCTAAATTAAATACTAGTTGTAATTCTGCACAGATCCTGCAGACTCTTGGAAGTTTTTTGAAGGGAGTTACAGTTTTGTCTTTGACTGAGTTCATTCTCTACCCTTTAAGCATCCCATCACAAGGAAAATGATGAACTCAGCATTGTTATTGTAAGCGTGTAAGCATGCTAATGACATTTCAGTCTTTCTTCTCCAAAGCACAGCCTCTCAGAGCTGCCAGCATTGCTGTAGTCTGCTTTTACAGTTACTAGTTTGGACTGGGTTGAGGGTTAGAGAAATATTTGAATGCAGTCTTGAATTCTAAATATTACTATCTTCCAAATAGAGATAGTAACTCACAGATGTTAGACTTGGCCCTGAGTTTTTTCATTTCCAACCTGATCTCTGAGGTTACTTTTGAAACGTCAATAAGGATTGAGTAGATAGAAACTCAATGAAGCCTTTCACACGGCAGCCTTGCTATTAAATTTAGCTACACCATGTTCCCTCCCTATCTTTTCAGCAATCCCACATCTACTACAGCACATTCCCTCTTGCTGGGATCTGTTGTGATATCAGATCAAAGAAACCTTTTTTTTTTTTTGTCTCCCTCACATGTCCACTGCTTCTCTGGAAACCTCTCATCATCATGTAGTTTTCCTCATGAAACCGTATCGGTATTCTGTGTGAGTGTGTGGGTTTGGCTTTCCAGCAATGCTACATGTTCATGTAACCTCCAGTGGGGAGGATTGACAGCAGCGATAGATAATCCACAGGGATGCAAGTCGGAGTGGGGCCATAAGGAGGGAAATGATATGTTTAATACATGGAGATCTGACAGATTCAAAGCGTGGAAACACATTATTTGCCATCTCTATTTCCCTGCATAATGATGCTGGCAGGATATGTGATCATCCTGCACCACGTAGCTGCAGCTTGCTTTCGGTAATTTAAATGGATTGTCCTGACATTAACACGGTGTCCCACCCTATTAGACACAATACATTTGTCCTTCAATGGCTCAGTGTAAACCCTGATGTGATGAGCTGTTATGTTTCTGCAAGAAAAACTTATGTTATTAGAAAATGTACATCCAGATCTTATCATTCTCATCCATTGTACATTGACTCTCAAATCATCCGTCCTGGAAAACACCCTGCTGTTTAACTTCTCTCACCCTTTAGTTTGTGAAAAAAAAAACATCACAAAGTAAAACCTTCCAGTGTAGAGTTTTTGCAAATGTACTTTGTTACTGTATTTGGAGCTTTCATGTATTTGTTGTTAAGTTTTTATCATTTGCACACACACCTGACCATGCATTACACTTCTTACTGGAGGATGCCTCTTGAAGGTACACCAGAGAGCTCAGGCTGTTTGCTACCAACTATAAATAAAAGACATGGCAGAACTTACAAAGGGTTACTGTCATGTTAGTTCTGGGTCCCAGTGGCCCAGGTGAGTACGGTGACATCTGAACCCCTGCCACACAGTTTTTCCAACATTGTCCTCTGTGCTTAGACTGAACAGTCCCGAATCTTTATATTTAGTTCTGCAGGTTTCTACACAGACCTCTAAAATTGTTTGTCTGTGCAGTGGCAAAGACATATAGAATACATGTGTGTGTGTGATTATTGCAGACTAAGTCTATCCGCTTGTCTTCAAAATGTTCTGACCTCGTTGTCCCTGCTGCTGTTGCATCCATTAGCTTTTGAGGAAGTGCACAGCTGATGCACCAATCAGACGCACGCAGGGAATGCCCGGTAGCCATCGTGAGCATGCGTTCACCAAAGAACAAGTACAGCTCCGGCCTCTGGGTTTACCACTAACCCTACTTCACATTTTACCACAAATTTCTCCATGCATTTTTATAATCTCTTTTGATATGGATATAGAATTACTGAAGTTTAATACAACCCTAAATGTGACATGAGCTTCAGTTCGATATGCATGATACTTGGAAGTCGGGCCTTATATGCAGTTTGCATGTTCTTTGTGTCTGCGTAGGTTCCCTCTGAGTACTCTGACCCACTTTACAAAGACGCATGTGTTAGGTTAATTGGTGAACATAAATCCCACACAGGTACCCATGAGAGAGGAACTGGTTGTTTGTCTCTATATGTCAGCCCTGTGATTGACTGGAGATCTGCCATCATTTCCATTGACCCCAGTCAAGATAAGCCGTATAGATAGTGGACAATGGATCTCTATTTCTGCTTAATGAATCTGTCTTTTTGTATCTGTGTGTTTGCCACTTTTGTTAACAGCTGGTCTCCAGCACCATGTCGGCACACACATGAAAGCACGGGCAGTGTAACACAGAGTTTAGCAGAACAAAAAGTATCAGTTTGAAATGGAATGCACAGGATAAAGTGAGCGATCATATTCCAGGTTTCTATTTCAAGTGGGAGCCTATGTGATTGCCTTTTTCAAAGTATATATTTCCCTCTGTGGAAACATTACACCTGCTATGATCCTTATTCACACCCGGAGTTGCACTGATTGGGCCTGAGCGGTGTGTAATGAGACTGTGTGTATCTACATGGAGCTGGCGGAGCCTGCACACTCTGAGGGGTCTGCAATCAAGAGGCCAAACCTGTAATTCAAACTTCTGACTACTTTGGACTTTGGTGCGTGCGGCCGATTACGTGTACCTTTGTGTGTTTTTGTGAGGGCACTTAAGTGGCAGTTATTACAGGCTGTGTCCCCGCCATTCACTGTCAGGCCAGAGGGGCGGCTACCGTCTTATTTTGGTCAGCACCCCAATCAGACCGCTCAGACCATCTCCTGCAGGGTTTGCAACCCAGGAGGTAGAGCAATGTGTTTGTGTGTGACTTTTTGCTCCTGTTGTGTTTGTATGTGTTCAAGTGACCTCTACAACCCCCCTCAGTATTTTGCACACACCTTTAGGAACTGCATTGCCAATCTGGACCACCATTCATCATTTCCATATTGTGGCCTTGATGAGAAAGGCTTTAATAATACATGTGCGAGGAGATAAAATCAGGGGAGAGAAAATTAATATTCTCTGGGCTTGTCAGGCTCATTTAAGCAAGCCCTGTGTTTCGTTGTGTGGCCTCTGACACAGATGATTGCGTGGGCAGCTTTGCAGTTTTTCCTCATAATTACTTTTCACCATGCCGCTCTTGTCCATTGTCAGCCTCAATAAGGTGGAGGTCTGCGGAGGAGAGAGAGGGGGAGAAAATGAGACAGAGAGGCAGAGATGTAGCCTGTGGAGCATGGCTTTCTTAAAGCATTGAACACTAAAGCCAAACACAGCTTTCTTCCTTAAAAACATCCTACTACTTTTCCTACCCCTCTTCTTCCCTTGCAAATCCTCACGCCACAGCGGGACACGGTGATATGTCCACCGGCTATAACTAAGGCCTGATCTGCTGAAAGATTTGTGAAAGTAATTAAACAAGTTCAGATTCACTGAACTAATTAAGCAAATTGTCAAAATATCAACATTTGAATGCTCCAAGAACACCAGTTTAAAAAAAGACTCATCAGAATTTTAACTTCATTTTGCCTTTATAGCACATTTCTGCAGGAAAAAAAAGCAGACAACCATCAATCCTCTTCTTGCTGTTGGAACATTTGCATTTAGCCTCGTGCATACTGATGCACCATGTTTTCCATAGTGCCAGCATCATGGCAGCAGACCAATTCTTTAATCCTGATGATTTCAAGGTAATTGTACACAGTTGTGCACTCACAGATACGCCCACATGCATGTATCCTTCATATATCTGTATCCATGTATAATACCTTGATGCATATAGCACCAGTGCATACTTATATAACATCCACATGCCTGGTTGCTGTTGCACATCCACACTCTTCAGGCTTCAGCCCATGCACAGAACAGTAATAGAACACTAATTTACTTACTAACGTGATAAATGCCCTCTTCTCCTTGCTTATCTGTTTAACTTAATCTCAGTCCTTCTCGGCTGCACCCCAACAGCAGACTAAAAGCTAAAAAGAAAAAAACGTGGTTTCAGAAGCGTATCTGTGCAAAAGGCAGGCTCATTTTAATTGAGTGTGCTGAGCGATGAGGCTGCTTGGAGGTGCTTTAATTTGCAAGGGTGGCTAAACAGATGTAGCATCATAAAGTAATGTAATGGATTCAACCCCCCACCCCCACCAACCCACTGGCGTGAAGGCACGCGAATAAGCCACGCTAAGTGATGGAAACTGGAAGAATGGATGGGAAAGAGGATTTTAACAGTAGAAATACTGATGTAGGATATCCTCCTTTTTTGGATTACTCAGTTGCTGAACACCAAAAGCCTAAAAAGTGATGATTCGACTGCTTCATTGTGATTGTAAGATACTGTATGTGAGTGTGTATGAACATGCATGACTGATCTGTGTGCACCATAGTGAAGTGTGCATGCATGTCCTCCTGCGAGAGGGTGTTAACAGTACAGTACAGCTTTAAAGTGTTCACTCTACATATAAAAATGGGTCTGTGTGTGTATCCGTGCTTGCGAGCGATACGTGGGGCTAGATAAATCCAAGGTTAACTGTTGTCAAACCAGCCTTCAGGCCATGGCGGTGTAGTGGAGGCAAGAGCCATGAAGTGCTCCCCTAAGAGAGGCAGCAGAGCCCGGCTCCAGCTGTCGAGCAGCAACGACATGCACACACACACACACACACACACACACACACACACACACACACACACACACACACACACACACACACACACACACACACCACATCCCTGACAACTCAGACATATGTCACACTCCCAGTCCGGGCCACATTGGGGAGCCGTGCAGCGCCGAGGCTGTGGCACGCTTTCACTCGGCCTGAAACACTCCAAACCTGGCCGAGTGCAAGAGGCCATGCTGCACAGTAGTGATGTTACAGGGATTTCACAGCGTGCAAAAAGAGACACACACAGAGTAAGGTCGGCCGTGAACCCCCTCCTCTCCCTCTCTCAGTCAGCGAGCAAGAGCTGGCAAGGTGAATGCCGCGTGTCTTTGCATCGGCGTGCCAATGACAGATGGAGACCAGGTGCCATTAGGCAGACAAACGACTGCTTCATTAGGATGTGCCACTGGCAAGTGATGAATGCTGCCCTCTCCAAGCCATATTTGGAGCGAGATAAAAACTGCAAAAAGAGGTGGGAGATGTTATGTAGGTTGTTCAGAAGGCAGCTTTGTTTTCATTACAAGTCTGTGCTTCTAGGCCACCTTAAAAGAGAGAGAGGGCTTAAAAAAGAAGTGTGGTAAATTACATCAAATGGCTGAAAGAGATTCAAAGACATTTCCAGGCAAAATGAATTTGTTTTTTTTGTTTTAATGATATTTTTGATGTTACTTCTAACATTTGATTGAAGCCAAATTAAGCATATTGTAGTGTGATTTTCTAAAAGTGCATTTCAAGTTTTCTTATTTATGTAAATTCAAATGAAAAGCATCACTTAAAAATGTCTGTCACCCACATTAATCAATCCTGTTTGAGACACAACCATAAGGTAAAGGACTGTGGCGTACAAGCTTGCTCATGTGCAAGTTCATTGTTGTCTCAAACACAGTGCATCATCTTCATCATCATCATCTTTATCATCTTCCTCATTGCCAGCACCGCTCACAGCATCTCCTGCCTCTCTCGTGAAATGAGGGGATAGAACAGGGGACTCGGGGATGTGGGGGGCGAGGGAGGGGAGTAGTGGGGACAGAGGTGGAGAGCAGGGCAGAGAAAAGTTAAAGGGGAAAGGAGGACGGTGGAAGAGGTGGGGGGGGGAGGAGCTTGAGAGAGATCACGAGAGACAGAATCGGAGGGAAAGGCTGAGAGAGAGGGAGGGCAGCGCTGCCACGGGCCACAACGGCTCTCCCTCCCCACTCACATCCATGTGTCACCTCACCGTGTTGCAAATTAGGCTACACATGCTCCCTGGAGATGTCAGAACATATATCTTGATGGTTGGCTTGAATTTGCATAGGTGCACTCTGGTCCTGTGTTTTTGCGGGATTATTCACTACCAGGGAATCGATGCATTTAATACAAGGGGAGTTTTGTTACCAAAGATAAAACATTGAGGTAGCAGTTTCCACCTGGAGTCAGTGTCTGGTATCTAGACACAAAGCATATCGCAAGCTTATTTGTTTCTGCAGTAATGTCAGCAAATGTACACATTTCCAAAAGCATGTTCAGGGTCTGGTTTTGCTGGTTTAGCTTTTTTCCTCATGCAACTATTAGCTACATTACATTTTCCCCTTTGAAAAAATTGAAGCTCAGACAGGGTTGAAATATCGCTCCACCACCTGCACAGATCCTGCACCAGCACCTACCAGTCTTATGAGTCAGGAGAGGATAAAGCTCTGAGGGTACGGAACAGAAGGAGAGAGAGAGCGACAGAGAGAGGGACTCTGAGCTGACCTGTTCTGAAACCTCCATTTTGTCGATGTGCTGCTGCAGATCAGGCAGACAGACTAAAGAGAAAATATTCATAACCCACAAATAAGAACCTTAAAGGCTCTGTGAAATCAGTTTTTATCTGATTTTGAAATAGTCTCACTTTCATAATGATGCCTTCATGACCTACAAAGTAAAATAAGATTTCCAGCTACAAGTTGGGTTATTTCTTTATCCTGAATTGTACCGCCTGTGTTTGGGTCAGATTTTCCGCTTAAAAAGTAGAATGATATTGAGTACTCACCTGGAGGTGTCTTTGTTTAGGATTAAAGAGTTAAACTGTGGGCATTCAAGGGGACAGTGGAGCACACATCACGACGCCAGGGCTTTGACAGGTACTTATAAAATGTTACATCAGGTCCCCTTTTGTAAGCTAACTTTCAAAGTTTACAAAGTAAAATTGTTTAAAAATGTAATTTACCTAGCTACAATTCAAAACATGACATCATCACATCATCACTCTGCATGAGGTATCACTGTGCAGAAAGTTGTCTTGAACAAAGAAAAGTAGTGTTAAAAAGAACATTTGTAATCCCTTAATTTGCTTCTGCAAAGAATGCATGCTTTGGTAAGAGCCACCTTTTTACAGCAGTGTGTGAAGATGCTCATGGGAAGTTCAGTCTTCATTGCAGAAAAAAAATCCAGATTTCATTGTTTAGTTAAAAACAACATGAAAACTCCTCAAAGCGCCTTTCATTGAGTTAAAAAATAGAAGACTGAATTTGTATATGGTTAATAACATAAATGTGCCCTTAAGCTATCAATGAAATGTAGTACTGCAGACCAGAGTGTGTTTTTGCAGAAACTTGGATAGGCTAGTTTGAAAAGTTGTGAATACTACATCCGATGGTTTTGATTTGTTAAGTTATCTTTTAGGATATTTTGCCTTCATTATACAGGGCAGTAGAGAGAGAAGGGAAATATTGAAGTAGAGAGTGGGGAATGACATTCAACAAGGAGTCAAACCTGGAAGCACTGTGACAAGGACTGTAGCCTATGTCAATGGACGCGCAGATTGAGCATAGTTTGAACCTGCACCCCATGTTCATGCTCTAATAAGCCGCCCATCAAACTGTGACCTCAGAAATAAAAAGGTGAGATGTTGAGGAATCAACCGAGACTGCCTACCAGGTCATTGAAAACCACAGAACATGTTGCTGTGACCTTGTAACAGGGATATGGATGTGAGGCCCAAATAATGATGTCATTCTTAAACCCTTGATCAAAGTAAGTCACTCACTTAGCACATTACTTTGTTTGCTTATTTTAGAAGAAAACTTGCTGTTGCCTGGATGCATTCCAAAAAGGAATAACATGGATGAAAATTCATCTGAAGCAAACAATGCAAAGTGGTGATTTTCTTGACGTCTGACGAAGCCTTTTAAAAAAAGTACTAAAGAGAACTAAGTAGCAATCAGTACTTCATAACAGTCTTGTAAATCATATTTAGAGCTTTCTTAGAAAACAACAGACATTAGCAATAAACATATTCCTCAATCACTGCCTCCTGCTACTTCAGTAATAAATGATGTTTCAGTCACAGATTTCCATTGGAAACCCTGCTGCAATTTGACTTCATTAAATCTGTAATGTAAGAGGAGGAACGAGAACCAGAGAGCTGAGTGTGCCGTGTGAGTTCACCCCCCTGCTGCTCCAGAGAAATATGCTCTTTGATGTGCTTGAAAGAGGCAGGATTCCACATTTTTCTTTATAAAATCTTTCATTTATCTTGCTCGCTTTAACAATTTGAAACTAAAGTCAGCTCGAGCTGCACTCAGGGATGACAAACACATGATTCAAGATTTATAATTGTTTCTCCCTGTCAGTCTCTATCTGTGCTCTCCTGCCTCCTCTCACGGTTTCATTTTGGGAGGCAGGTGCTCAGGTTATGGTTAGCGTTCTGCATTGTGAGCTCTGATGGGACTGGCGATGCATTATATTGTGAGCCAGATATTGCCGTCCCTCAGCTGCAGTCGGACAGACAAATGGATGCTGCCTGTGCACCCAGCCTGGGGATAAGAAAGAGACAAACCTGCAGAAAGAGGGATCAGCGAAAGCCTTTTATTTTTGCCTGACACTTAACACCTGAAACCAACAAACTTCCTGCAGATTTAGTGTAAAAACATCGCAATAACAATCATCATCATTATCATCATCATTATCATCAGCGCACAAGACATCCTAATTGAATTTAAAAAAAGCGAAGACATCAGCAGCCAACCAGCTGGAAAATCACACACAAGCCCTCATCCTGATGCAGAAGGACTTGTTTGCACACGTCTTTCTGTGGTGTAGCCAGTCATCTAATATGCTGTTTGACTTAGGCGGCCTCGTAGAAAGGGGATTGCGGGGTTGATCAATGGCATTTGTTTCCATTTCAAAGAGCCATTACAGCAGTCTGACATGCTGTTGGGACGGCAGGTCTCCGCTCATTGGCACAAACAATTTAATTTGGATGGACTAAAGCCAGCCTGTGTGGCAGCAGGGCACAATGTCTTTGTTTTATTTGACACCTTGTGCAAATTTGGGTCACACATGCACACAGAAACACACAGGCAGCTGAGTACACACATTTTCTCAGTTTGAGGTTAGAAAATAAAAAGTGCTGCACAAAGTAAAGAGGAGTTGCAGTCGTAAGCAGACCATTGCTGTACAATGCTGAAGGTCCAAAGTGAGATATTTCAAGTTTTGTTTCCAAATTTGACCCTTAAAGAGTTGATAAAATACGTCTTACTCTGGAGGATCTGGTAGTAACATAATGCATTTTGCTGCATGATAGGTTAAATACTTACACATTAGATGCTGTTGTATAAGAATAATTATCATCAAAATCAACACTTCAGTTTTATTCTGAGATTCACACATGCAGAAACCAATGATTTCAGCATCGGTGTGCCTTTCTGTGTGTTTGTGTTTAAACCTGAGCATATAACTAAGCAAATATAGGTTACTGCTTACAGCTGAGCTGCAAGGCATACCATATTTATTATGAATAAGAACAAAGTGTCTGTGAATGGAAAATACAGATAGATAAACAAGCAGCTAACAAGCTGTATCTACAATTTAGAGCAAAGAGCAACATTTGTCGCGTAGAGCACAGACTGCATGAAATAGATCCAAGTCAAAGAACAACCAGCCACATTCACCATCATCCTTTAGAGATTTTTCTGAAAGCTCTTCCAAAAAAGTCAGATTCATGAAGCTGTTCTTAAACCGCAGAATTACATGTATTCTTAAATGAGTGAATGCCATGTCCCCGTAAGTTTCAAGCTTGTGCCATTTATTCCTTTTTAGCATTTAGGGCGGCTGTGGCTCAGTGGGTAGAGTCGTTTCGGGAAGGTTGGTGGTTTGATCCCAGTTCTGGCAGTCACATGCCAAAGTGTCCTTGGGCAAGACACTGAACCCCAAGTTGCTCTGCACAATGTTTTTCAGCTGTGTGTGAATGTGTACATTTAGGATTACTAATACTGATAGTCCTTAACTATAGCAGCCGCTACCATCAGTGAGTGAATATGGTGTGAATGGGTGAATGTGACGAGTAGTGTTTGAGTGGTAAGGAAAGACTAGAAATGAGATATAGAAGTACAAGTCCATTTACCATTTACATTAAGGAAACATCCCCTCAATGTCCATATGTGGGCATGAGACTGCAGCGTGGTGTGTGCACACAAAAATTGCACAGGATTGACAAGAGAAGTAGAGAGATGTTTGAAATATCCACATGCAATTTTAAACAGACTGCCAACTGGGCCCAAACTGATAACACCAGTTGATGTAAAGTCAGACACATTTGATGATATCAATGGTAAGGCTGTGATCAGAAATTAAATTACAATTGGCATTGCAAGGTAGCCAGGCCGTCTTACACTAATGGCAGAGGATGATATGTAAAGTGCATATTAGTATCATCACATGCATTCAAACACTGCTAGCTATACAACTAAAGAGCGATTTGAGGTTCAGGGTCTTGCCCAAGGACACTTTAACATGTAGATAGAGAGACGATCAACTCTACCAGTCACAGCCACCCTGAGTGAGTCAGAATGAAATGGCGCTGAGCTCTGGTTGGAGGCTGGGCATGTAGTAGGTGACTTTTTGAAACCCCAACCTAACTTTCAAGATATGATAATAAGAAAGAACATCATCAAAAATCACGATGAATGCCAGTTTATGATTAATAATACACAAAAGCAAGACACCCATTATTCCCAAGGAAGAGAGTGATGTGTTTTTAAGAAGTGATAATTTTAGCCTTTCACACACACGTCTAACCTAGTTGCATTCCTTTTTGCAGCAGCAGCCCCAGACCACCGCCGCTGCTGAAGAAACCAGCGTTCATTACTGACATGCAGTTTAAAACCAGGATTAGAAATTCTGTAAGTTGTTAAATTACCCTCCTTCTCCCTGGGTGAAAACAGTCCATCTTAACGCCACTCAAAAGAACAGCAAGGGGAGCGTTCAAAGATTAACACGCTGTTCTGTGTGGCTTATGTATATCATACGTTTCCATGTAATTCAACAGGAAGTAACCGCGCTGCCAGCTACCAACAGTTTTCAACTAGTGTCTTTTTTGTTGTCGGTTCTGTGGAGTTCACGACCACGCACAGACTGCTCTGCTTTGTGTCTGTGACAGTCACAAGTCTTTCACCCACCACATCATTGCCACTGAGATTACAAAGCCGAAGGTTGCCCTTGTGGGCTTACAAAGGTGTATACGTGTCTTTGTGTGTGTGTGTCGTTTCTGTCTGTGCATGTGGTCCTCGATGGAAGCACCCATGCAGTGTGTAGGCTAGCCAGGTGTTGTGGGGTGACGGTGGACCTATTTTCCAGCTGACTGCTCTTGTTAGCTGTCTGCCGGGCACACAAATCGCAGGGATTGATTTTGCTCAGCCACAGTGAGAAAGGAGAGCTGTGATTACAATGCATGCTTGAGCCAAACTTTAACAACTTTCAAAGGCTATTCTTCTCCTTCTTCTCCTGTCATCCTCTCCTTTCCCCTCTCTTGCCCTTATAGTAAATGTCTCAAATTTTCAAGATATACAGATGTTGCAATATTAGGGTTCAAGAAGCAGCATTTCTGCTTTTGAGTAAGGGAAGACAAACCTGAACACATGGAGCAAAGTGTTCAAGTTGGAAAGTAAATGAGGTATCAGTCAGTGTTTTCCTTTTCCTTCCTTGAGTCAAGATTTCTGAAACTTTGAAGTTACTTCTAAATAACTTTTCAAACAAACCTTCATAGAAATAGTCCAAAGGATCTGACAGGGTTTGAAGGAATATGATGCACATAGTTAGCACGTAGACACAAGACACAAAAACAATCAGCTGAGGCGGAGTTTGTCCTGCTGTGTCAGAGCTCTTTCAGGCTGTCAGATTTCCTCTCAACACAATCAGACTTGCTGTTTTCTCAAGAACTATTGTCTGATATGTCTCATTGAACCAGTGATGCAAGCGACTGCAGCTGCTGGTGTGTTCATTGACTGCCACAGCAGACTGAGCTTGCAAGATACGCTGGAAAACATGCTGCCAATAAGGCACATGACTCTTACTTAACTCTTGTGTTGTTTCAGGTTGAAAACTTTCACTAGTACAAATATAAAACAGCTCAGTTTGACTAGAACACCACACAAAAGTGTAACTATGTTATGCTATTGTAAAGAAACTTCAAGCGGGTTAACATCTTGTGACATGAGGCCTTAAAGCCCCTGTGAAGAGTGTTAAGCTGTTATGAAACCGACTGAAATTAAAAGTGATGCTTTTTTGTGAGCTAAAAAGCAAACTAGATTGTCAGCCACAAGAGTGACATTTTCAGTGTTGTCATTTTTAACTCCAGTAACAGCTGCAGAGGGGGTAGATGTCAGATCAGATGCCTGCTAGCAAGCTGAAGCCTTTGTTAGTTTTTTTCACAGCAAATATGTGGTGAGACATTTGGCTGTTTAAATAAAGCAGAATTAGATTTGTGTGCATTTACAGAGTAAGATGACCAAAGAGGTAAGAGATACTGCTTTGTCCACAGGGGGCGCCAAAACCAAGACAAACTGAATGTTTCTCACAGGAGCTTCAAATAAAAAACACACAAATAATTTAACGATGCACTTTTTTGCACACAGTTTTTGCAAATTCAAAATTACAAAGAAGCAGCTACTGAAATGGCAAAGAAGTCAGCACAATAAATGTCCTTTAACAACTTTTAGTATGGAGAAAGTACGCTACATTGCCAGGACTAAGAGTCATTTAAGTACATGAAGTGTTCTGATTTTTACATTTTTGCAAGTAAAATACATTGGAATGAAAAAAAAATGCATCTTGATAGGATCACACACAAAGAATAAACATGTTTACAGCAATGTCCTAAAAAGAGAAAAAGAAGCATCAGATCTGGTCCCTCCTCATTATTCTTGCAACTTTGTGGGGTTGGGGTATTTTTTAATAAATCATCCATTTAGTTTGGATAAAGTCTAAGAGTTATGCAACTCTTCCTCTTTTCCTGTTTTTTTGAGTTTTCAGAAGTCATTTGGAGTCCATGCTTTACCACAGTGACCACCATCTTCGGCCACCTCATCTGAAATCAGTTTACGACATCACTGTGTTGCATACAGTCTGTGAATCAGAGCTAAATGGAGCGTCTGTTGAAAACCCTCAATGCAACCTGTTATCGCGTCAGATTTGTATTCTGTTTGTTGGACATTTCATCGCAGCCCACTGTAAGATATCTCCACTTTTAGCTTTGTGTTTCCACAAGGCCAGATGAAAAAAGGCTTCACCTGAAGGGCCCGGCATTGAGCGTAGAGCCTTTCCTGCTCTCCACCTGAGTGGCACCGTGCACACAGGTGCTTGCTCACTGCAGCGTTGTTCCTAATCCTGCTGGCAGTTTGGACAGCTTGATTTCCTCCTTGAGGTTCGTTGAACAAGCCCCTGGAAACGCTCCACTCCTTGATGTTCCTCCTACAGTATGTTAGGTGCTCGGCTTTCTCTAAATCCCTCAGATGGTATATGCGTATGATTTCCACATTAAAAGGAGAGAAGCGTGTCCTGATACTTGCTGTTTTCTCATTTCTGGGGGCAGTGCAGGCTCTCAGTCTTGCTTGTAGTAGCACTCTACAAGGCGGTCCCTTCTCACCCTCAAACAGCATGTATCTCCTCGGCCTTCTGCCAGAGCCCTGTTATTTAGCCTTCAAAGCAAGCCAGCGTTGGTGGAGAAATAACTGTTATCAATATGCCAGGGACATCTGTTTCTGCATTTAAACTGTTTTTTTTTTCTTTTTTGTGTGTGCGTCTACATTTAGTTTTTTTTCTTCCCTGGGCTCCTACAGCACAGCAGTGCAGCATCAGAGCAAGAGCTCATAATTAATCCAGCACATATAATTGCATTTCAATTCATCTGGGTTCTCCCGTGATGCCGTGGCTCTTCTACATCCAGATGTGTCTATTCCATCACCGCCTAATAAGCCTCCGCAAACGCCTTGCTTAAATGCAACCTGAAGATGAGAACAGCGGAGGGAAAAAAGAAGTAAAATGGAGGCTAAGTAGAAGGAGAGCTGAAATCAATTTGAGCTGCTTAATGGTTGTTTGGATAAGAAACAAACATCAGAAATGATTTATCTTCTCCAGCAAACCCCAGCTGAGGAGTTGAAATAGTGTTTTGATTTCCTTCTTCACTCTTCCGTCTACACATGTTGTTACAGTGAGGGTTTTCTCCAGCTTCCCTCCTTTTAAACTGTGACCAACATGGCACCTGCCTTTTAACACCTCATATAACTGCGAGGTGAATAGTGGTGTAAAGAAGCTGAACGGAGCATGAGCGAGAAGGGGGGAGGAACAAGAGTGAGAAAATGTAAAGGTTCCCGGTTCACTCGGGGTAGCACTTTATCAGCCAAGTGCAGCTTCCCCTCCACCAGATTGGCCTCATGTGTTTACATGCTGGAAAAAAAAGGGGGGCCTATCTCAGGGCTACGGCTGGAGAACAGGAGGGCTACGCCTGCCCACCCTGCTCGCGTGCTCACTCAGCATCGAGTTGAAGAGTTCACCCAGCAGGCTGAGAGTTTTTTCTCATCCAGTAATGTGGAGAGTGAACCCCAGGCAGGCCTACCGAGAGATCAGCAACGAGCCATTCTCCCGGCCCGTCACCCTTCCAAGCCCAATCACACGTCTATTATAAAGATATTCAGCACTCTGTTTACTCCTTTATCCTGTGCTCGCAAGGTGAATAAGTTGAGGCATGAAATCGGTAAAGATGAGCTCGGGCTGGGAGTTGCGATGAGGGTTAATTATTTGTTCTTTCACAGATTGAGAAAGTGTGAAGTGATGGGTGATAATGTCCTCGGAGCTTTATCCAAAGTCTGATTAACTTCTCTGTGATCCATGCATAAGGTTACAAAGAAAGACAGTCCCTGTGGCTTTACATTTAAGGTGTAAATATAGAAGCTGAATAAATTGTGTTGCTCTCCAACATTGTTTTGCATCCTTGTTACTATTAAGAGAGAGAGGTTGCTGCAAAATGGGTCCAAAATGAGCTCTCATTCGCTGGTCGCCCCTGGCCATGCTTTGGCATTATTGTCCCAGAGTGCCCGCAGGCTGGTGTGAATTAGAGGGAAAAAAACAGGAGGGACGCAGCGATCCGACTGTGTGTGAAACTGTAGGAGAGGCTGAGGGTAAGCAAGAGGGGACGCATTGTTCGAAAAATAATATTAATAAATGCTAATGGCAAACAGGAGAGGCAGACAGCGCAGAGGGGGGATGAATGGCAACACACTCGGCTATAACCAAACCGTGTCACTTGTGCGTTTGTGTGTTTGCGTGCACACACGCGACAGCGCACTGATTATAATTGCAGAGCAAACCCTGTTCACAGCTCGAGCGTTCAAACACAAACACAGTGTACAGGCCTCTCATGACAGTTCTGCTCCATCAATGTTTCATGTCAACTTTCCTGTGTGTTCCTCCCACTGTGTGTGAGGCTGTATGTGTGTGTGTTCCCTGCACCATTAGTATCTGCCTGAGGACAGGAGGGATTCTTTAATATGTGGTTCTCACTAATGCTTCTTCTAGAGTCTAATGGTGATTGCACTTCTCAGCCCCGGTCCTTTCATTCGTACCAGAGGACCTGGCCTCATCAATGATTGAGCGCTAGGCTTGCACAGAAAGACGAGCGGGAAGCCGACAGGCCAAGGAAGGCTTGGTTTATTCTCAGCAATGCTGCGTATATGTGTGTGTGGGTGGAACACAGGCCATTTTCCAGCTGAAGACACTCTGGTTTACATTTTGACCAGCGAGGCTGAGCATAAAAGCTGGGTTAAAAAAACGATGAGAGAAAACAGAAATGGAGGAGAAATGGGACAAAATCCCACAGAATCCCAAAGGTGTGCGTCTGCCTCTGTCAGGCTGTGTGTCAACTATCATTCTATTGCTATCTTTATGACCTCATCAAGGCAAGACAGGCTGTATTGGCGGGCTCTGGCGATGAAGCGTTGCCGGCTCTCTTGTCTCTGATGGGCCCTGCGTGGCCTTGCCAGGAGGGATGCGTGTGTCGATGGATGCAGATGGCCTTATAATGAGAGACAGGGGAGGATGGATACAGTCATTGGTCTTAATGGAGCCTCGCCTTATTTATGAGACAACACGCTGTCGTTTCCTAACAAAAGAGGGGCAGGGATAATGTCATCACTGTCAGTGTTATACCCTCCCCCGTGCTGAGCGCCATAACTCCTGCTGTCAGACTGCACAAGGATACACCATGAGGAGACGCAAGAGTGTGTGCTGATGGAGGCTTGAGTGTTTTTGAAGGGTGTGTTTAAAGTGTGTGTGAGTTTTTATGTGTGAACCCACTCAACAGGAGCCACTTTATTGGCCCAGTTGGCCTTTTTTCATTACATGGACGGGAAATCTTTAATTTGAGCCTCGCCTGCTGTCACACGGCGTCCCCTCCGCCATCACTCTGCTCTACACACTTTCACACCCCCCCAAGTGGAAATCGATAGTCGATAGGCTGCTGGCGGTGGCACATTTCGTTTTAATCTTCAACAATGTGGCTCTGGTCCAGTGTTATGACTCATGGCCAACTGCAAAGAAATCATGAGAATGCTTTACTTGCAAAAGTGTCAGAAAAATAAGAGTTAACACTCCGAGCTAGAAGTTAAGTCGATGTTTTTTTTTCACTTGTGTGAAGTTGGTTTGTTTTTCTTTAATCCTTCACTTTTGAATTAAATCAAGAGAAACATCGATCATGGCCACCAGATGCACCTTAAAGAGTCCATGATTTTTGAATCTTTGAATACTTAAATGAGTAATCGATGTGTCTTTCTTGCGCCTTCTTTATTGGCTCAACTTTGATAAGTAAATCTCTCTGTGCATTTTGTTATTTGAAAGCAAGAGCACATTCATATCCAGTTCCTGCCGCTGTGCTTAGCTATCATCGACAATCTGTATATTTGAATGTTAAACACACCCCTGCACAGTATCTAGTGTGAGTTTACAGCTCCAGCACACTTCTCCCGGCCTTTGCTTCTCCAGTTATCAGCCCCTCACATTTTTTATTCTTTCTCTGCTGAGATTAAAAGCCCATGTGAGTCAGTGAGAGGCTGAGATGAACAGAGAGAGAGAGAGAGAGAGAGAGCGAGAGAGAGAGAGCAAGACAGCGAGGCAGTGAAGCGCGGAGCAAGCGAGTTCAAGGAGGCTGACCTCACTCGATAGCTATTGATTTGCTCGTTTGGGTTCACAGCAAGAGTCTGACACTGGAACTTAACAGCTGAAGGCTCCATCTTGAGGAGCACATGTGAATAAGATCAACCCCAATGACCCAATATTCCAAGTCATGTCAAAATAAAACTCCAAACAAGCATGGGAGTATAATCAGTGTAGTTAAGCTGTTAGCGTGTAGCACTAAAACATTTTACTGCTACTTCCACCTGATTGTCTCCGTTCTAACGTCCGTTGATGTTTGTTTGTACTGTACATAATTGATGTCTTCTGTGTAGTTTTTCTATCTTTGGATGTGTTCGTGCAGTGCATCTGAGCATGAACTGTCCTTTTTTATTTATGTTTTTCTTTAATCCATCTGTCTTGGAATAAAACCTGTTTCGCCCCGCTGACGTTTTTATTTTAAGTGACTGCTCTGCACAGCCACAACTCCCCGTCATCCCTCTCTCCGCTTCTCTTCCTTTCTCTTTTCTCATCTCATTTTCCATCTTTTCTCTTTGTCGTTTCTTGTGTGCAAACGGGATATCCAACATTTATGGTTTACAGAAGCTGTCATGTATAATTCAGGCGTGATAACTTCTCTGATGAATTGACCCTGAGGCAGGCCGAGGCTTTTGATTACACTTCAGTAGCCTGATGCTGCAGCTGCTTGAAGGTAAAGCGTGGGCTGTTTAGGAGCTGTTGGTCTCTCTTTCTGCTGATGTGCACTATCTTCATGCTATTTGAGATGTGCATAAATGTGTGCATGAGCACATCCATGTGTTCACTTACTGTAAGCAGAAGTATACACTTCATGTGCTGCACAGAGATGTTCTGTATTTGTTTGCTTTGACCAGTGAAAGTGGTCTGCAGCAGCCAGTCAAGCAGATTATAAACAGCTTGTTCTAATCTGGAAGAAATCAGAGCCACAGCACAAAAGCTCTACCTCTCATTTTGTCTGCAAGAGGGAACAGAGGAACAAGATTTAAATAGAGGAGCAGGGATTGGTGATGAGCCAGCTAACTGCTGTTGACAGCACTGTGTTCCCCATAGTTTTGCAGGCCCACTTTGAAGACAGATTATTGTGGATTAATGCAGTCTGCAGACTTAAAACCTACCATAGTGCCCCTGGAATTTCAAATTGGGGGGAAAGTCAAGTGAGGTAAAATGTATGACAAGTCCCTTTGATAAAGACGTCTCCAGAACTTAACAAGTCACAGATCAAAGGACGATATCTGGAACTGATGAAGAAAAGAGTTAAAATATAAGAAATGCAAAGTTGAATTAAATGTTCGGAGTGATGCTACAGTTCTAACAAATCTTTATAAAATTAATAAGGCCAGGGTTATCAATAATTACATGATATGTCTGTAATGCCACTATAGAAGATATATTAAAATGAAGTAAAGACAGATAGGACTTTGAGTAGTTTGAATTTAAAATTTAAAAGTGTGAAAAAAGGGCTCATAGAAATAAAAACCATCTCCTACTTCTAGGTCACAGTTTCTTTCTTATCACGATGGTGCAGCAGTGCAGCATTTAACTGACCAATAAATTAAAAATTCACATTATAAATTACATTTCATTGCATCGATTTGATTCCTAAATCAAGCCACTAAACATCTCTTTACTTTGTTAATGTGGACTGAATTTTTTTTTTAACTGCAAAAATAATACAATAGTAAACATGAAATTAAAAATATGATTAATCATGATGAAGTATTAAAACTCAGCGGTTCATCACGATTAAAGAAATACAAAGTTTGACATCATAATAAAAGCTGATATTATTTGTCCTCATCTGAAATCTATCTTAAGTAAACAGTGGTTTACCTTCAACAAAAACACTTGAAAAATTTTTTTCATATGAGAAATTGTGTAATCCAACTCTGTCTCTTTTCAAGCATCCTAGTTTATTTTATTTATTTATTCAATTTATTGAATTTTTAATCTCAGATGTAAGCTTATTTAGTTGTCTTCATGTTTATTTGATAAAAAAAAAAGATCTGTTATCAGACTCACCTATCCTCGTTAATGATGATATCCACCTACTCTTGATTTCTGATTTTGCATTCATCTGCTGTAAAGTCTTTGTCCTCCAGCAGAATCCATTATCACCAATTTACACAGCAGTGAGAAACCAGAGCCCGGAGCACCAGTTAGCATCATGTTAAACTCCACCATTACACCTCTTCATAACGTACACAGAGCCAGGGAACCAATTTGAATGGAAAGTAGATAGAAGTACACATAAAGTACGAGCGGTGGTGCAGGGCTGCAGAAGGGGGTTGAATGTTACGATTAATGACTCATGGAAGTACGAGGCACCTCAGTAGAGAAAAACAAACAAACAAACAAAAAAACACCTGATTTTGGGACATTGGTTTTGCTCAGGGGTTAAATCAGGCTCCACATATACAGAGTCTAGACAGAAATATGTTGATCAAAAATAAGAATTGTTCAGTATTATCAAACATGACAGGTGATGTGACTTCATCTTTTCAAGCCTTGTTATAATCAGACGACAAAGAGCCTCATTTCCATGACTGAATCAACAAATGATGCTGCGTTCAATGACAGAATGAACAAACAACCAACCTCAGCAATTCACTTGTATTTCCTACATTTAAACTCTTGTTCTAAAAACTTAAAGGACTTAAAAACTGTTCATTAAGATGTTTATCATGTGGGTGACTTCAGGCATGACTCAGACGAGAATGCGTAACGTTTGTAGAGCATATCTGATGTCATCACCATCCCCCTCCTCCCTCGTATCTTCCCATGTTGTAGAATATGAATGTATCTGTTTTGGCAGCTGTTCCTGAACGTTGGCACCAGAAATGCCTCTCTGAACTCTCCGGGCTTCCCTCCTGCTTCTCCTCTGCATGTGTATATTTTTAACACACTTTCAGATAGATAATCACTCAATAACACACACCGGCGTCATCCTTTACGGTGTGTGCCTGGGCTTTTAATGCCATGTGATTACTCCTAACAGCTCTTATGTTACAGAGCAGATTTAGCAGGGAGGCTGCAACAGCGTATCAAGTGCTGTGTGCTAGTTTGTCACGCCTGCTGCACATGTGCAAACATCTGCATATCACCGCCGCAGCTCCATTTATCCTCGCAACATTAAATCCATTTACCTCTTGCATGCCACGAGTCTAAATCTAGGGCCGAGTAATTAAATGCCATTCTCTTCCTCCATTAGAGAGATAATTAAGTAGGAAACCGGCACTCGTCTCATTGCTCTTTTATATGGAAGTAAAAGGGGGCTGGGCTGGGGTAAAATAGATGCTACCTTGAATCAGAATCTCCCCATTAGCTGTGCTATCTGCTATTTCTTCATCTGTCTCTTTCTCTCTGGGTTTGCTCTAACAAGCTCATCAGGTGTGAAAAAAAGTCGCTGATTCTAGCATCACATGTTAAAGACTTCCAGGTTTTATTGCAAATTGCTTCAGCTGTGGCTTTAGGTGCCTGTCGCTGCTTAAAGACCATCTGTTCTTTGGTGGTCTTAATTCGACAGTAACAATTCACAGTTGGTCACAATCGCTGGTGTTCTCACAGATGGATTTCATTTTCAGAGGTAGCTGCAAATCTGTGCTTGCAAATGGGGGGGGGGAAATTAACGCAGATACATTTGAGGAGACTCTTTACAATTGGCGTGAAATCCCAATAAACTGTC
Source organism: Notolabrus celidotus (assembly GCF_009762535.1). Lineage (NCBI taxonomy): Eukaryota > Metazoa > Chordata > Actinopteri > Labriformes > Labridae > Notolabrus > Notolabrus celidotus. The sequence goes on from NC_048284.1 coordinate 25,701,357, forward strand.
TTATTTTAGCACAAGGGTGCTTTTCCATCTTGGATTATTGAAGATTAGGAGAGCAGTGAATACAGAGTGGAAATAGCAAAGGAATCCTGTTATCTTTCTGAAGAAGCATGAAGGTGGTGTTAGATGAGATGAGATCAGTGATATCAGTTTCCAAGATGAATATTCTTTGAACATTCATCCAACGCAACTAGAAAAAAAAAATAATACTTTTAATCTTTTTCAAAGCCAACTCTAGAATTTAGGTTAATGAAAGCGATTCATGATGTGGGAGCGCTTTTCTTCAGGCATTTATTTTTCCATCATGCATCTTTTAAGACAAGTTCTTTCATCAATTTAGTAACACCTTTAATAATTGATACATTTTGTCTTTACAAAATGGATTTTTATTACAATCCAGTAAATGTTTAGCCTGTGATGACTACATGCCGAGCTAATGTGCCATTACTTATCACAGTTTACACAAGTTATTGAAAAGGGAAAGCAGAAAAAGTTCTTCTCTTTAAACAGAACCCTCTGAACTTTTCACTCCTGGGATACAGCACCGAAAGTGAATTGTTCCCCTCACAGCTCCCCCACAATTTTGACATTTACCTAAAGGCACGAAGCTCTTCCTTTTTTCCATTAAAAGGTGAAAAGAATGGCAGGACACAGCATAACCTGCGCGTGAGACACTGTAACATGCAAGAATACGGGAGCCAGTGTCTTTTTAAAAGCCTAAAGCTGTCGTCAGCATGCACAATGTTCAGAAACATTCAGGCAGATGTTCCTGCTCAGGCTTGATTGCCTTCGCCAAGGCCCATCAGGGATTGCACTTAGCCTGGCTCAAGCTCGCAAAAAAAAAAAAAAGACACAGAGTCCTGAGTTATTTTAGCATTGCTTCATTCCTCCATTAGATACAGCTGAAATATTGACGCCGCTTGCTTTTTTTCGCTGCTCTGCTCCATGTATCGCGCGCTCTTCAGGTCAAAAAGTAGTAAGACTTCATTTCTGTGTTTGCCGGTAATAGCTTTTGTCTTCGTCTGCTTAGTCACAAATATAGCATTACCTGATTGATTCCTGTTCAAGCAAAGCGTCTTGACAGCTCTTTGCTTTTGTCTCTCCTCCTAAAAATACCCCAAAAAAGACAATTTAACCTCCTTACTTTAATACTTTAGCTGGTCAGTCATGATAAACTCATGCTTTTCACGCAGAGTGAAACATTTCAACCTGCAGGTCTCAGTTCAGTAAATATATACCTGTTTGAAGCTGCCATAACAGTGTAAACATAAAATAATGTCTTGCAATAATTGTTCCCTTTAATCTTAGTGGTGTATGAAGGAGCGTTAATGAAGCACTTCAATCAGTTTGTACACTGAATGCCAAACATTCAGTTGTGGAGAGAAGTGAGGGGAAAGCATGTGGGTGTTTTGTGAGTGTGTGTGTATTAAATAAATCAAAAGGTAGAAAACAAAGGCAACCTTTCATCTTCTTCTGCACTCTGATTGATACTTACCTCAAAAATATTTAATTAATTGGATGTTTAAACTCAAACAATCAGGTTGAGTCTGCAGCTCTGAAGGATTAATGGTGCTGGAAAGAGATGCATACAGAAAACATATGTTTTGTGAATAACTGTTTGAAGAGTACCTGACCCTGATAATTACAGCATAGACACACAAACAATACACATAAGCAACCATCCGATCTTTGTGCAGGTGTAACTCCTCTGAGGGGAAAATGAGTGGTTTGAACTTCATCATAATTATTTCTGTAGCTAAGACGCTTCTGCCCCAGGTTAGTGAGTGTGTTTGTGAGCGTGTGCATGTGTTTGTACTCGCTCCTATCTTGTTTATCTGCCTATCAACAAAGGCGGGTGAACACGTCTTTTTATCTACTCACATCTCACGCCTCGTCACCTGCCTCCTGGGAAGCTTACTTGCCGCTTGCCTTCCAGGTTAAGATTTGGAAAGTGATGGTCTTATCACAATATTTCAGATGTAAAACATAATAACACAATGTCAACATTTAACAGGTGTTCAGTGCACTGGGAGGAACAGGGCACACTGCTTTAGAAAATACTTGATAGTAAGAAGGGCTGCATATATTTCCCTATCACTGCTTCCCACTAACACTGTTTTTATTTACCTCAACGCAGAGAAAGCCGAGCCCTGAATATAAGCCTGTTTTATACAGAGGTTGGCTTTTATTTCTAATACTCTTCATTTCATGTGTAAATTTGATTAAACATAAGTAGAAATACTGCTTTTTATCTGCCCTGACCACATTTTTATTTGCTCTTACCAAGAACCCCGGCTTGTTTTCATGTTGTCAGGATAGTTTATCTTTTGAGCAGTGTTATTACAACTGACAGACTCATGTGAATACACTTTCTCCCTCCACTGATTAACAGATATGCAGGTCTTACTCACTGAGTAGCTTGGGTCGGTTTTAACTTTATACTTTTTCTCCCCGATACTGGGGTACTTTCAATACATCTGTACATTCTGTGGATACATTTCATCAGAAGAGCCTCCCAACAGCTCAGAATGCACATCCATCACCTTTCAATAAAACTAATTTAAAGATACTATATGCAACTGTTTTGGATGGCTTTTAAAAGTGTTGGTCATTGAAAAATGTCATACTCAAATCAAATTTACTTACAAAGCTGATTTCATACAAACAAGCATGCAGCCCAAGGTGCTTCACAGAGGGACAGACAGACAGAAAATAATAAAAGACTGAAACAAGATGGATTAGAAACAAAATGGAATCAATATGGTAAATAAAATAAAATATGTAAAGGTAGAAAATACAATTTAAAACAAAATTAAATTAAAATTAAAAAAGAAAAAAAAATATTAGGCTGAATAAATAAACAAATAAACAAACAAATAAATAAGTACATATGTACATACATACATACTTAAATAGATAAATACATAATACATAAATACATCAATAAAGCTATTAATGCAGTCCAAGGCTAAAAATAAATTAATCCAAATTAAAGGCCAGATTGAAAAGGTAGGTCTTTAGATTACTTTTGCAAATCATGACTTGTTTGTTAAATTACCAGCATTAAATATTTCCCCCGCACTACATATTGATAATTCAATTGAAAAAAAAACACTGATTTACCTACTGATTTGACTCACTGCATTGTTACTTCATGACTCCGTGCAGTGGTGCTTGTGACAGTAACATGACCTTAAGTTATTTGGTCAAAAAAAGAAGACAACAGCAGAATTACATCGGACGATGATAAAAGAAGTTCAGAGATACCCTCACCACTTTCAAAACCAAAAAGAAGACAGAATGAAGAAGCTATTCCAGCTTTCTTTGCTAAGACGTGAGGAGTGTTGGAGGATGCACTCAAGACTGCAACCAGAGTTGCACTCACATATCCGTATCGTGATATTGTTGTTACCGCGGGCCACATAGCACGTACAGTAACATCCAGTGAGTCACCCGGTGATTGCCACTCTTAGTGTCTGTGGCTGCCGCAGGACTGTAAGAAGTCATGAACAAAATGATTTGTTGGTTGTCTTTATTTAGTGCACACACTGCCTGTATATTTTGTATGCATGATTCCAGTCATCATAAGCTTCGGCTAGCTTGCTAGTAGCACAGGAATGGAAGAGATGGGAAATGTAAGGCAATATTTGATGAAAAACCATAGGCTATGGGTCTGAGGCTTCAGCATTTTTATGGTTGGAGATTTCCACAATCTAGCTAGCTTTTCTTCTTTTCCCGAACATACACATGCACAAATTAAACAAATGGCAGTGTAAAACCAACTGAATTACCATCTGAACCAATGAAGCACTCCTATTGGCCATTTGCAATCAATTTTCCAAGTTCAGGACTGGCATTTTTTATGATGGCAAAGCAACTTGATACCATAGAGGACTATTGACCCATCGAACACCAGTCCTTGGAAGAGCATAATTTGTTTGGGTTTTTTTTGGCTACTTTGTTCGTTGATTCAAATTAAATGGAACAAACGTTTCCCTTGTCAGGTCTGTACACCGTTTTTTCATACCAAGTGCAGCCTTATAATTGTAACAGGTGAGCTGCATGTCATAACAAGACCCCTCTGATGTACCTTCTGCTCAATGCTGTATCATTCACCACTCCTGAAAGTGACCTAAAAATCGGTGCATCCACACGTGTGGGAAGTAGAGACCGCTTTCCAGCCATAATTACTCTGTTCCATATTCATGAGAGAAAGCGCCCCATGTGAAATGTCACCATTTTCCCACCATGCTTTGTCCTATCCTCTGCCAACTCTAATTGGACCGGCACAGGTAGCCTAAGCAGAGGGAGAAAGATGGAAGCCAGCCTGGATTGTCGTCAAAGGGGCCTGTGGTTGAATTTTATCACCCCACCGCAGTATCAGCACAGAGCCTCACCAGGGCAAGATGGCCAATATTCAGCTACCCTGGGGTAATTAAAAAATGTCCTCCGTTTAATTTACACCCAGCTGCTGAAGCATGATATCATTATTGGAATGCATTATAATTCAAGGTTATTATAGCTTCTGCGGTGTGTCAGAACAGGAAGTCGTAAGACTGAGGAAACCTATTAGGGTGCGGTGATACTAAACAACGGTTTATTCCAGCCAAAAGAAACGCTGCAGTCATCCTCTGTGCATTATGTCATTTTTTCCTCTCCCCTGGGATGTGACCCAAAACATCTCCACACATCGTGAGTTCCAGGGCACTGACAATTTTTGCAGTGACAGCAGTGTTGTGGGGCCACACCTGGCTGAGAGTTTTGCATACCTGCTGTACACTAGCATCTGTTATACCGGCACGATTAAGTGTGTTTTGATGCAAAAGTGCCACACACACACACACACAGAGCAAGAGAGAGAGAACAGGAATACAACTGAGCATGGCCGTCGCTGTCCCTCTGCTAGATGAAATGAGGCGGGGAGGTTTAGCGGGAGATAAAACTGAAGTATGTGCACATTTGTTTACCTGTGTTAGAGTGTGTATGTATGCATGTAGGCGCATGAGTAGCAAATGATTGTCTATTGTTCGACAAATGAGCTGACAGTTGACCTCCAGCTGGCCTGTGGGTGACACACGTGGGCTGAGTGGCAGGTGCGAGCGATTTGAGAGCTCTGCAGCCGCTCCGTGTTGCTTTTGTCAAAAACAAGCAAAATTGAGGTTTTGAGCGATAGCAGAGGCGTGGGGGCTGCTTTTGAACAGTCACTCAGTGCTGCACTCGAACACACAATGATGCTGTTTTCAAACTAGACAGGTTTGCATTGTTGTCCCCTCACTAGTAGAGTTGAGCCGGTGGAATCTTGGACAACATCATGATGGCTTTTAGAGGAGGTGTTGGACTGGTTTTCTGACTCTCCCTTGTTGAGTGTTATGTAGCCGCTGGGCTGTTTTTAGTCATTCTCTTTGAAAAGAAGATTTCAGTCGCACAATCAACTGCTAGACTGCATTTTTCAATCCATGAAACTGTAGCAATGCATTAAAAACACTCTAGTTTGTTGTCCAGTGGGGGCGTCGGCTGAGAGAGCTCAAGCATAAAAAACAAAGTGTCATCTGGTAAAAATGATAAATCACAAACTGAATACATCTCACTTATAAATGTTAGTTTTATTGTCATTGCAAAATAAAGACGGAAATGCACAACAAACATGCCACAAAACACGGCCGGAAACCAGCTGAATTAGCAGACAAGTTCAACTGTTTAACGCGCAAACATGTGATCTATAAGAAGATGCCGTCAATACAAAAGTGATGCATTCACATTCGGACAATCAGATGAGGCCTCAGCTTGCTGTCAGATTTATTAGTGTTGACCTGGTTTATGTTTGCAAGGTGAGCTGACATCAAAAGTAAGGCAGGAAGAAAGATCATGGTGGTAAAATGAAACAGTGGTTTTGTGTCTTTGCTAATCTGGATTCAGGAGAGACAATGTTCTAACAACTGTACAGAGCTGTATGTTATGACCGTACATACACCTTTCAGTATTTATTTATGAACCACATGTTGGATCATCATTGTATTATTGAACAGACTTTTCTCAAATTTTCCTCACATTTTGTAGATCCTTTGCTCTAACAGGTAGAACAGTATTCCTCATATCTGGGCTTCAGCACTTCTTACCTTGGAAGCATAGACAACAAGGAGTATAATTCATGCTGCTCTGAGACCATCTTTAGAGCTTTATAATTATGCAGTGGAGAATATTCACTGCTCTGCAATGTCTTTGCATGCCATGAATCCTCACCAATGTGCCTGTAGGTTCTTTTTTAAACCAATACAGCCCTGAGTCTCTTCGAAAACTGTCCTTACCTGCAAAGTGAAAAAGCACTGAGGGTTTGTATGACAACAAGATGACTCTGACTAATGTCCTTGTTGTTTAAATGGAGACTGAATTTCGACTAACCAATCAGTGTTAAGGTGAAAACACTCAGAGAACAATCTAAATTGGGCACATTATACAAACACTGGATCACAGAGTCTGCAGGTAAACAGTGTCAAATTGTTCTGCAATGTGTGGCTAAAGTTAGCAGAGCTAGCACCACCAGCCTAAAGTCCACATGCCTGTGCTGGTTACGCATTTCTCAAGTCAAGTCCTCAAACATCAGTTTAACCACACAGCTTATACACAACTTCACCTTCATTTTCTAGATCAAAATACTGACAAACCGTGCCGCAAAGCGAGATACTGTCTGTAAGATGTGCTCGTTTACATGCGGGTAGTAGAGCTTCATGGCATTATGGCAGTAGCCACCAGCTGCAGCCCCCAGTCCTACAATATTCATGTCATTGAAAACAGTTTCACTCGTAATGCTGGTGCAGACTAGCCAGGGTGACGTTTTGTACACATCGCTAATGACAACTTATTACATTGTGACACCCTTTTTTGGGCCTGACCTTTTGTTTAGAAAAGTCTTGCCTTAGTGGTAAGTTGTGTAGTGATTTTGTTGTAGTGTTCCCATAGTGAAGTTTAGTTTCCTTAAACAGTGACTGTGTTCTTTCTCTTCCTCTTTAAAGTTTTAAAGTTGCCCACACTTAGCAGGACCCCAACCAGATCAGATGATGCTCATGTGACTCCCCTTGCAGCTTTCCTTGACACTGACACAAAACCTCTCGTCATTTTCCTGTAAAGACATTTCCAATCTTTACATGTCTTACTTTTGACAGTCTGCACAAAGTTTGAAGGCTCTACACTTTTTCTGCATGTCAGAAAAAGAACAGGTGCATGTGTCTCAATGAGTTTATCCACACGTGTATACCAGCCATACCCAATGGCGTACAAGCCTGCAGATGAGCACAGGCAGCATGTACGTAATACTGTTGTGATGGTTTCACATTCCTACACCATCCCATAAGCAATCATTTCTGTCTCTCGCCCACTCAGCCGTCACATGTATCACACACATACAGCATAAAATCCCAAGGCATTTTCTCCCTCAACTAGGTATGATCCATATTTCATATATTGCCTTTAAATCGCTTGGCCAGAACTGTTTTGACGAAGCCCTGGAAGTGGCAGGGGGCAGATTGGCTCTGTGCCTGACGCTTACCGTACCCAGAATACAAACAAGCCTTCTGCAGGAACTGTAAAATGCTGTATACGAGTATTTTCAGTGTCAGTTTTCAAGGTTGAAATGCTCTCTATTACCATTTCTTAGCAATCTAGTGTGTGTTTATCATCATCCTGGCAAACCAGTGGGTATTCATTGGAACCAATTTGCCAGAGTGCATTAAGACGGGGATTAAAATGTTGAGAAATGGAAAACGGCATCATCAGGCTTCATGAAATAGAGCAATCAAACTCCCATTCTGCTGTAAAGTAGAGCCAATTCCAAAAGCCCTCTCCTCCCTCTGTCTTACATCAAATAACGCAGCCTGTGTGCACTAAGCATTTATAAAATAAAGCTAAAACTCAATCTGTGCGGTATGTCTCTACCCTGTTGAGGATGCTTAAAATGCAAAGCTATTCTGTCAAGTCGTCCGAGTCGTCCCGGCTTCCCCAAGTGTTTTAGTTTGATCCTCTGCTGTAAAGTTTGTCACTCTGTCCTCCTTCCCTGAGAGTCTCGCCTGTGTGTTCGTGTGAATATGTGTGACCCTATCTGTTTATACGTGCCAATCCTTTGATCCTGGATCACCTTGAGCGCAGTAGCTCAGGCGAATGCCATGCTGGAGACAAAATAGATGTGCGCTCTACCCTGAAACGCCGGCAGAAGGTTAATGTCAAGGGGACGGGAGAAAGGGGGAAATCAGGCGGGGGAGAGGTTTTGTTGTGCTCGTAATTGTCCGGGCCTTTGCGAGAGGGATTTGCGGGGAATGAAGGGAGTTTACACCAGAGCAGAGAGTAATTCTCAAAACAAGATCAATCTTTTGCAATGTAACAAAGGAGATTCTGGGGGAAAAAAACACTCTTTCCCTTTCTTGCTGAGATTCAGATGAAAAGATTGGTTCAATAGCGCTCTCTTGTCTGTTTGTTCAGGTTGTAGCTGGAGCTGGCTACCTAGCTCCACAGAGGGAATTGTAACAGAGGGAAGCAGCTAGCCTAGTTCTGCCCTAACATGAAAAATAACATGGAGCAGCACCATTAAAGATCAGCATTCAGTGTGGATCTGGTCATGTTATGAGACATGTTCCTTGCATTTTATAAGATTTGTAGGCGCTATTAGCTTCCCCTCCTTTTTTCTTCGCATTATGCTAAGCTAAACCAACCTTGCTGCTTAACAAATGCTACAACAGATATGCATGGTACCCAATTAAACAATCTCTCCGGGGGAAAAAAAAGCAAGTACTGGCCCTTTAAATACACCTATCCTGTGCTGCAAACCAACACGCTTAATCTGTGATGAATACTGCATGAAAAGTAAGGCGCTTATGACAAGTTTGGCACTGGCTCAGTCTAGGGACTAGGCTAAGGGACTAGAGGGTTGTCAGCTCAAGTCCTGCTACGGACCAACATTCAGACTACTAGTTCACCTCCTGGGCACTGGCAATGCGTTGGTGTCAGCTCTCTGCTATTTCCCATGGCAGCAGTTTTCAGATGCATGCTGACTTTATAGTTTTTAGCATCTAAATGCTAAAAATGCTTCAGATTAAAGTAAAAACAGAACCATGTTTTTTCCTTTTTTTCTAGAGAGTGTATGTATCAGCGGGACCTTTTTGGTGGGAAACCTTCAGAGACACCCCATCACACAACTTGCCACATGATAATATCACCTCGTCACTTATCTCTGTGTTGGGCAAATGCATGACAGGGTGTAGGTACAGGGTGTGATATCAGGAGATCTGTGTTTGCCAGTGAAATAACTACAGAGTCAACAGGACATGTTTTTTTACAGGCTTCTATCAGCATGTTCATGTTTTTTTCAGGAAAAGTGTTGTCAAGGGCAGTTTGCAAGCTTTGCACTGTGCACATGATCATTAAAAACAGAAATATGAACCGCTTCAGACATGGGATTAGGGAAAGCAAATTTTCTCCTTTGCCGTTTTTCATTCATAGCAAAGACTTAACCAAATCAATGCAACCCCACAGAGAGCAGTTATCCACTCTTTGGGGGAGACTTTGTTTCCACAAGGGTACTCTTAATTCTCTGTTTGATAGCTTTGACGCTCAGAAATGGAGATGGCCTCCCTCTTGGGGTAGCTCTTTGCCTTTTTTTATTGCTCAGGCAGGCCAAATTAATTCATAACAGAACATCTCCTCTTTTTAAAGCCATATCTACAGGCGATGTCTGGGCTTGGTCTGTGTGTCCAGTATGGTGCCTTTTTTATTTTGGGTTGAATGGAAAGTCACTTCCAAAAAGAAGTAATTCTGAGAGCTAATGTCAAACAAACTTTAAATTAAATCTGATTCCAGGATCCCGTAAACCCCCCTTTAAAGCTGTGTGGCACTCAGTGGCTGTTTGCTGTGTGGCAGGCAGATGTCACATGCTGCTGATGCTGGAGGCTGCAGCTGTTTCACACCAAAGAAGGATTTTGTGTGAGTGGTGACTTCACTGGTTCTCTGGGGAAAGCTGGTACACATTCAGAATCTTGAATGCTTAAGGGCATTTCAGGAAAGAGGAAGCTCTCCAAAAAAAAACCCCACTTTTATTCAGGTTATCCAGACCAGAACTCTGCCTCACTGAGATGAAGACACAAATAATTGTGTGACTTGTTTTTATGATCAAGTGTGCGCCCTATATACAGAGACTAGTCTTTGTCACAGCAGACACTTGTTGGACTCATCTCCTTCTATCAGCTGCTACACTGTTATTTCTTATGAGTGGTAGCCCTACTGCTCCTCTCCTCTTGGGTTTAAAAAGCAGACCTCTTATGCCCATCTCACTGTCTCACTAATGTGCCCTCTACATGTCAGGAGAGAACTGCACCAAGGACTGAAAGTCTGCAACACTACGGTCCCAAGATAGCAACGCTGCACCTGTGCGCCTGATCACACCTCATTTTAAGACAAGCATGCTAATGGGTGCTAACATGGGTGCAAGCTCATTTTTTATTCACACAATATGGGCTCTGGGAGTAAAAATGATGACTGCGTTGGGTGGAAAATAACAATGACACTTAGACTACCAACACATTTTAGCAGGGAATGTAATAGGGCCCTTAATGTTTGATAGTTAAACCCCATATGGATCCAATTACAAGAAGACTGAGAGTATGCTGTCTAATACCATAATGGCCCATGCTTTTTATCAATGGTAGAGAATCTGTCTACATCAACCTCTGTTATTTTGCTTAGTATTTTAACATCGGCTTCCTCTTCTTAAACACTACGGGTGATAAAGTAAAGTGTCTGATTCTCCTCCCCAAAGGCTCCCTAAAAATAAAAGCTGTAACTTCATTCAGCATGATGAATGTTCCCACACAGGCAATAACACATAATCCCTTACACAGATCTTTATTTGTGACAAATAAAAGGTGAGACAGAAATCTGTATGTGCAGAATAATTGTCTTCTCTGTAGAAACTAGGTCTTGGGGGATTGCATTGTTCTCTGTGCTGCACCCAAGGGAACAAGCGGGGATGTGCGCCTATCTTGATTCACATTTTATGTGAAAACAAAAATAAATTTGAGCTGTGCAGCCATTCATTTTTAATAAATCCTACCAGCATTTCAGAACAATCCTTACAACTTCCTCACAATAGGCAGGTTCATAAAGGCCTGCACGATTAGACGTGTGAAGTTCTGTTTATCTCTGATGGAGATGTTTAAATTGCGTGTCTTTGTGTGTTTATTCTTTCGCACTTTCCCTTCCTTGACAATTTGTGCATTTGTATTTTTCGGCTCCGTTTGGTTCACTTCAGTTCGGCTCAGCTCACCCTGAGCTGTTGCCCTCCAATTTAGGTTTCAGTCTTCATTCATAAGTCATACGGATGATACTGCATTTTTAATCTCTCAAACAAACTGCCTCGTTTCAATTGCTGCTTGTCAGTTTTGATTTTATGATTCATTCATTATTAAGCGTGTTAGGCTGCAGTGCAGTGCAGCGGATGGATTACTGCACTTTAGCCAAGGGCAGGGTATGAGTCTACTGTATGTGTGGGAGGAGAGGACAGACGTATGTTTGTAGACATGGTTAAACATTTACATGTTGTCATGGATGGCTTTCAAAGTTAGTTCTGGCCTTTTCAGAGTAGATGTATGCCAAGCTAAAACAACCCGACTACTTGTTGCAGAGTATTTTCATTAGTGTTCTGTTTGATGTATTTGTCTATTGTTACCTCTGTTTCAATGACTGAACCACCCAGAAACCACTGACTTAGCTCAACATATATTAACTCAAGTAATTTAAATGGTTTAAAAAACTACTTCATTTAGTCATACTTAATTTTTCAAAGTTGCTTTATTTAATTATATCTACAATAATACTGACATACAAATTTTAGAACAATGCGCTCAAAACTGAACAAAGATGAAACAAAATGTACCCAAAAACATTAGAAACCAAAATGATTGAAAAAGATCAAATTAAAGTTCAAATTAAATTACTGGCAAAAATACAAATACAATGCCGACACTTCGGTTAAATTTTGTATCACTGTTAGATTTAATACTCTTGTATTCGACCATTTTGTTGTTACAAGCATTGAAGGAAATGGAGGCATCCAAGAGAGCTCTCCAAGACAGGATGAACTATGGTTCAAATATTTATTTATGTTCAGCATCAGCAAAGTCTTTCTGCTTTTTAAGAACTACTCCTTAATGCTAACCATTACCTCTTTTTGGCTGCACTGTCTTCACTGGACAACCCTCTGATTATCACACATCAGTTGAATTCATTGATGGCCAAACCAATAAGGCGGTCTACTGTAATATAGCTCTACTACACTGACTGTACCTGCTAGTGTACATGATACTCAAACGTCTGACCCTAGCATCCTGCTCAGATCTAACCACAGTTTAAGATTATGACATGATTGGAAGCTTAGACTAATTCCCAAGATTCAGGTCAAATAATGATGCAGATGCAACTGTTACCACATGGACTTTTATTAAACAAGTTATTAGCTATTTAAACACAGTTTTCATTATGTGATTTTTTTTTCACCACTATATATTTTACACATTTACAGCAGGAATATAAAACTCCACCACACAAGCTTTAATAAGATAGGTGCCCTACCATTAATTCCACTGGTCATATTTAGGCCTCATGCAGAAATTAAACCTGCGATGAGTGATATTTTGGCCACTGGGGAGCAGCAGAAACAAATCCTGAACACAACACTGACATAAAAATATCCATTACGTCGATATGCAGAGCTTGTTTGAATCAGTTGCTGCTTAAACATTGATGAGTAAAGGAGCAACATTATCATTCACTTTGAATCATGTGTCTGATTGAATTTCTTTCGTCTGTGAGTGTGCCCCCTCCTGAGGCACATACAGTATATCAGGCTCTTTAGCGGCTCCACTCAGCTGTTTCCTTAGTCTGCTTGGTCTGCTTGGTGCTGAGTGGACATTGTACAGTAAGTTTTCGGAGCGTTTCCACTGTAAACAGGAGCAGGTGTTGACTGACATTGGTGTGAGAGTGAACCCAAACCGTTAAAGTCTGGGTTGGACAGCTGAACAGTGTGCTGAAACTAACCATAAAGCTCTGTTAAGTCGAGGAAGATGTTGGCGATAATGAAGTGGAGCAACCCCTTTGACATTGTCACAATGTTTTCACATTGTCACTTCATTTACTGTTACAAGTATAAAAAAATGTACTGTAGCCTTTCACTTTATCACATTTGACGTTTTAGATGTGCTTTCTACATAATCATCAGGCCAAAAGGGTCATTGTTGCACACTAAGTATTCTGTTATATAACTGATTATTTTTTTATGAAAATGGTTTCCTAAAGAGCTACCACTGACTGAAAAAGGCCTTACTATGTGAAGGTTGTTACATTCATAGATTGTCTTTTGTGTCTTGTTACAAATATTTCAGCCTCTAGAGGCTCCTGAAGCTCGAGAAATGTTATTGCTATCCCAAGGACTATGTGGATGTGATGCATTTTTGGGGGGAGATGTAAAATGCTGAGCTGTAGATAAAGCAAGTGCTCCTCAAATACACAGAAAACACATACACACACAGACTCGCACGCACGCATGCCTATGCGCTCCAGTAAGAAGGAGTTAAGCTGGCTTGAAAGAAAGCTTCAAACATGGTCACTGTATTGATATAATACTGTTGTCATCTCCCTTTTTCAGCACGGAGTGCATCATCTGTCTACTGTGCCAGTTTGCAATGCTCCAAATACCCAGCAATGTCCTCTGTCCTCTGAAAATCTCCCTTTAAATCCTGTCACTTTAGACAGGCTGAAGTTTGAACCTGTTTGTGTGTGGGTGCTTTGGAATAAAACATCACAAACTATACTGCAGTTATCTTGGACGTACTGGGGGGCGCTAAAGGACCAAACTAAAAAACATTAGATTAGCCTCAGAAGCAGCCAAATGGATTTGCCTTGCACTAGGTAGTCAAAATTCAGTTCAAAATCAAGCTTTTACAAGAACCATTAAAAGCTCTTAGGAAAGTCATATACGTATGCTATTGTATGGATAATGTATAGTGAGCAGGTTGTTATGAGAATTAGAAGAATGCATAAATACAAATTATTTATTTACAAAGCTAAAACAAGTAAAGTCCACTGGTTGGAAACAGTTCCATGGTCACAGATTTTTATCAGCCTCCTTGTTGGACAGTTAACATTAAATTGAACCTTGTCATTCACAGTCAAGTTAAAACATTAGCCTACTTAACAGTTGTAATTTACATTAAAGGGAATATTTCCATTGAAGGTAAAGTTGGACAAAGGGAACAGGACCTTTGTTGGAATATTTATGTTGACATATCTGTTCTCATTCAGCCCTCCTTCTCTGAGCTTTGTTGTTGAAACAGCTTTAAACACACATGAGATCATCTTTCAACATTCCTCCTCCTCACTACAGCTTACAGGTCATTACTTCAAAGCGATCAGCATCTTAGAGATGCACTCATCAGCTCTACTGCCATTGCCCAGTAGCCCCTCAGGCTGCTCTCTCATCTGTAACCAGTAACTGTCCATATTGCTTGCCTCTCCAGACCAGACTGAGACGATTACTATTTTTCTGCCACAGTGTCAACAGGCAGAGGTGAAATGTGCTAGACTCTGCAGATTGATTTGATATTATGTGTGTGATCAGGTTGTCCCTGATGTCACTTGACTTAATTACCTTTGGGTATTGATCAATTGGAATTAAGTGTTTGGTAATAACTGGGTAATAACAATCTAATAATTTATCACTTTGAGATTTCTGTCAAACTAAAATGTCAAATATTTGCAGGTTGTAAATATTTAAGTTGTTTAATGTCATTGTAAAATGAGCCAGGAAATATCATAGTATCACAATGGAATCTGGAAAAATGTCCTAACATATTTATTCAATGTTTGATCAGTTCCTTCATTAATTAAAAAAGTATTAGTGAAATTAGTTGAAGATAGCATTATATACAGTTGCAGTCGTGCTAACAATCTGTACCGTGTGTGGTGTTTATTCAGCATTCATCCCAACAGGTTTGGTTGCCATCTTTCGTACAGAGGGGGAATGTCTTGTTTTGGGCTGATGATCTTCAGTTATGAAACAGGAATTGAGGTTAATAGAGTTAGTGAGTTTCTCATCTTTTCCCCTCTGTGTCCCCACTCTTCTGTGACATTAAGATGTTTTGCGCTCCATTTGCCTGTGTGCGGGGCAGGAGGAACAGACTTCATTTGTCACAGTGAGCAACCGCAGAGAAATCAGAATGTAAAACACTAATTAGCCGCGATCCTGACGAGGGTTCATTACCGAGTCAGCATGAGACTCGGCGCTCCAGAGATTCTCATTGGTTGAATGGTTTGGGCAGAGGAAGGAGCAGACTCTGGCAGACATGGGTGTGGCTCTACACTAGAGTATCGGGTGTGTATGCATGTGTATACAGTACAGGTGGCTTGTTTGCTTATGCATGAGTGTATGAAATGCAAATGTTGGATTAAGATGAAGTAGCACGGTTGCAGAGCAGCCGTCGTTGCTGCTGTGCCCACAAGAGCGGGAGCCTCCATCTGCAGCATAAATGCCTCTGATTCGCTGTTGAAAGGCCGAGCACCCTGATGGGTCGTTTCACCAAGATTGCGTATCAACTGCTCACTCTACTTGTACTGCACTTTAAAGAGAATAAATACTTTCTGGATGGTCCACAGTTGCCGAAGGGAAGGGAGGGTAATGATGAATGTGACACATTGCTTTCTTCTATTCTATACCCCAACATGGCACAGTGTGAATTTAAATCTGAGAATGATGTCTTTTTTCCAAACACTGCCCACAGCTGAATGTATTTTATTCACAAACTTGGCATGTAAGCTTCTATCAGCCCTCGTTTCAACTTATTTTTGTCACTACTGGCCATATTTGGAAGTTCTTTTTATACTAAGTGAGCCATTTCTTGCTAATTCTTCGCTATATTCGTCACAGAGAAGAAACAGACAGGATTGTTTTCGACACATGTAGCGCAGCTTATTACCCAACATTAAGCCTGAAGGTGTTTGTGGAATGAATTTGTGATGGCTGCACTGAGCAAAGACGAAAAGAGCATTCAAATAACTTGTGCAGTAGGGTTACTGAGACAAGACACTAGATCAAGTTGCAATTAAAACATCAGTTTTATGATTAAAGCTGCATGTTTTCTGTCAGTAAACTTGTAGACTCACTCTGTATATTAGAGGAGAGACATTTATGGTAATGAGTTCAGTGGAACAGTAAGAGAATGGATTTAATTTCCTCCTCAAGTTGACAAAATCTCTTTTTTTCATTAGGACCCAATAGACTAATTAAAACTTGAAAAAGCTTAAATAATCTGCAGAATGTGAGAGTAAAGCATTTTGTAAAATCTGAACGTGATGTAAGGGTTTGGCATCCTGCATCACACATCCGGGACAGATTGACAAGAGCAGATAATTTGCATGAAATGTCAGAGGTGACGCATCTTTTTGTCGGCCTGTCAGCTTTTGTTATGTTTCTCTTCAAAAAGAAGATGAGACTCAGAGCGTGAGAATGACAGTGAGCTTAGCCTGAGAGCAGACGTGCAGCCAGAGCTACAGCAGAGTTACAGCGGGGCTTCAACGCTGGCTGAGTGAAATAAAAGAATCTGCTCACAAAGAGTAGTCAGTAAAGGAAAGCTCAGTAAACTTGCATGCTAATTCAATTTTCACTCTGATGATATATTTAGCCTGAACGCTGCTCTCATGGTGATATACACTATTTAACAAAATAATTTCGTCTTGTTGTATTTCAATCTGCTCTGCACCACTGGCTTACATTTACTTTGAAGACTGTTTTACAAGCCACCAATTATTTCACATGGAAAGTACAACAAATTCACCCTGAAGAAAAATTTAGCAGTGATAATTAAAATTGCAGAAAAAAAGACAGAATTCTTAATTAGATTACCGCAACATCTACAGTTTTTCTGCAACACCACACCATGTTCAGGCCCAAAAAAATGATTTCAGTGTCGACATCTGACTGTGAGTGATGGAGTCCTTTAAACTGCAGCACATGGTCACACAAAATACACAGCATTTTTTGCCATGGTGCGAGCCATTTTGGTTTTACAGAAGCCATTTTCGCATTGCAGAATATTTTTTCTTTACTTCTACAGTAGCCTGAAGTGGGCGTGGCTTATTGTTATATAATCATTGTGATTAATTGTGAGTAATTCATTGTCCAATGATTAAACCGTAGCTCTGAAGAAGCAGACCAGCTAAATAGTTAAATGTAAAATTCTTAAGAAATAACTAATTCCACCTATGCTTCAACTGTAACTGCATGAACAGCAGGAAAACAATGATTGGTATCTCATACAAAAAAAAAAAAAACAGAATACAGAAAAAATCTCTCAAACAAAGAAATGAATCACTCTGAGAATTGTATTCAAATGTATTCAAAGAAACAAACTACTTTGTGCTGAAAGTACAAGCAGTACACATAAAAACAGCTGACAACACTAACTATTAGTAATCTAGCCTGATGAGAGCACAGTTACAGGTGAAATACTGACTTTTTTAAGGGCTGTCGTCCTTCTTGCTTTAATAACGGTTAGATTAAGGTCTGATATTAATGGTTGTTTTTTTTTTTTCAATTTCATGCTATTTTGTCCATTTCCCTAATTTGTCAGCACACCATTGTGAAGCTGTCGCAGTCTTTTCCTGCTTCCTGCTGCTATATTGATGAAATTAACACCACCATTGCGCTTTTAAATGGCACGACTCAGTTCACAAGTCAATTCTTATGCACTTTGGGTCAAATTAAATTTAATATAGCACCGAAATACTTTGTGTTTGAGCTACCACCTACAAGCTAAGCACACAGGTGCAGATAATCAGACTGGTGTGAACAGGCAAGTGCATCACAAAAGCTAGCAGCAGTTCCGTTTCGGAGTGTGAGCATAGACCAGACCTGTGGATGAAACTACATGATATAAACTGCAGAGCTTGCTACACGTATGGTGACTGTAGGCCAGTCAACATTCAAGAAGACTGAGGTCTGAGGCTGACCACATACCAGCCGACTCTTAGATCTTACGCGATTTTAAAACTGTGTGAGAGCACACACATAAGTACAGTTCAGACCAAGTTTCACATTACAATCCTTTGATCACAGACACTAGAAGATTAAGACCCTGAGACCACACGCTTAACATTTGTGGTAATGGTTTCACAGACGTGACAAAACTTGTGTGATCAAACGTGACTTAAGAAGACGAACATGTATGGAGGATGAGTGACGTCTTTAGCTGGCTGTCCTGGTGTGTGCTCAGTTTTGCTGTGAAAAACCAAAAAGGGAAAATGAATAAGGAGGAAATCCTGTGCTGTAAGGATATAATACAATTTCAATATTCCACTTGGCTCAGGGCACAGTTGTGTTTACAGTCTCTGCCTTGTTCGTGAGCTGCAAAAGTATGCAACATCCAGCTGGTGACGCTTCCCAGTCTGCTCCTCTCACTGGTTATTTCTTCAGAGGAAGTCTTCATTTGTCTTTTAGTAAATCTGACATTTGGTACTGTGGTTAAATCAGACCCATTCCATGTATTATGTATTTTGATAGTATGTTGATAGCAGCTAATCTGGGTTATCCAGAGTGTAAGTAACATAATGTATGCCCTGACATGTTTGCAGTACATATAGCTTGTAAGTTTTATTTGTTCTGTGGTAAAAATACACTGCAATCCAGACTACTGCATCTTTTTTACACGGATCAATGGATGTCAGAATGTCCTCCCTTCTCTGCCGTTCATTTACCCATGAAACATTATCTCTGCATTGTGCTCACAACAAGCAGTGCAATAATTGTGCCCGCGGTGGTCTCCGATAAGGACTCCTCCTAAATGGAAAAATAGGAAGGGACATCTTGACAAAAGCGAGGAAACAGAGTAAAGCTGGAGCTGTGAAGTGGCTGTGCACAGTGCCTCCACAAAGCCAACAATGAGTCATACGCTTGGAAAGTTTTACAGTGCAGCACATCAATGGGGATGCCATCACTCGCTGTGCATGAATTCCTCTTGTCATTTCAGAATATCTCAGTGTTGATCCGGAAGGTCAGCAGCCAAATACTCAACGCTGGCGTCAAATCAAATTATGTTTCAGGGAGCAACATGATTAAACTGCAATTTGACTTTGAGTGTTTATTTCTCCCAAAGGCTCCGCAGACATGTTTCCCCCTTCAGAAATCTCTGAGATTGACAGAGCAGGGACTGCCAGCCTTTCTTCTCTGTCGTCTCTTTTTGAGCGGGGAGATATTTCACCCTTTTGAAATTCACTAAATCTGTTGCTGTGTGCATAATGCATGGAATTTTTTTTCTCTTAGTTCACTGGTTCGGCTTCAATAGGCTTTCAGAAGCATCAAAACACAGAGGGAGAGGAGGTCACATGATGTTGCAGGGAAAGTGACACCACATTACCCCGTGAGCTGGGCTCGAAAAACATGACTCCAGGCAACCCAGACACCGCTGTATCACTACTATTATCCATCCCTCTCAGTTTTTATCCTCACTCTCTCATTTTTCTCTCCTTCTCTGCCGTTCATTCCCTCCACTCCTCTCCTCCCTGCCTCACATCTCCTCTCCCTGTGACTAAAGGCAGCCCACTCCTCTGCAGTGGCTGCCTCCCTCCCTGATTTGTTCGCTGCTCGGGGAGGATTTGCATAGGCTGGCCCACTTGCCGCTTCTCCCCTCCCCCTTCCACTCCTCTCCCTCCCCGTCCTCCGTCCCATCATCTTCGCTTAGTTTCACCTGAGCCTGCTCTCATCCTCTCCTCTATCTCTCTCTCTCTATCTTTCTCCTCTATTCTCTCTCTCTCTCTCTCTCTCTCTCTCTCTCTCTCTCTCTCTCTCTCTCTCTCTCTCTCTCTCTCTCTCTCTCTCTCTCTCTCTCTCGCTCTCTCTCGCTCTCTCTCTCTCTCTCACCTCCCTCCTCCTCACCCGTCCATCTCGCTCCCTCCCAGCAGTTTCTCATTTTCCTCTTCTTTCTCCCTGGCTTTTCTCTTTCTTTATCTGTCTGAAAATCTGTCTCTTTCTCCTGTGGAGTAATACAAAGAGCTATCAGTCTGGGTCTCTCTGGGTTAACAAGCCAGACCACTTCACTTCTCCAGGGACGTGAAAGAAGAAAAAAAAGAAGAGAAGAAAAAGAAGAGAAGAAAAAGTCAGACAAATACTGGATCCAAACTTAAAGACGGAGATAAAGCCCAAGTGGGGATCTTCACTCTGCGTTTGGGCTTTGTAGCCGAGCTGTGAGGGAGCAAGGAGTGTGTTTCCGTCGAGAGGATAGAGAGACAGAGAGCTGACAGTTTGTCCGTGCTTGAGTGTGTGGAGCTCCTCGTCTCTCTGCCTCGGTTCCCTCCCTACGTCTCACCCTCCTCCTCCTCCTCGGTCTCATAGCTGAGGCTGTGTATTATCTGAGCGAAGCTGTGCAGAGCAGAGCGAAGCGGAGTGATCGGGGCAGAAGGCTGCAGCGCAGGTTGTTCCCCTTCCTGTCACTCACTCTGCGCCTGCAGGTGAAGGAGGGTGCACAGGGACACAATCCAGGTGTCGTCTGCGAAAAAAAGTGCATGCACACGCTCGCCAGTTGCTCACACACACATGCACACTACTTGGTCATCAAAGGAGCAGCCACAGGGTGATCCTGCCGAGAACAGAAAGTAAAGACATATTGGATTCTGGTTCAAAGAGCCAGCAAGCAAACGAAGACCAGCGGGAGATCTGCAGCTTCTAACGAGAGGAGTTCGAGAGACGAGCCGAGACGCGCTTTGTTTTGGAGGAAACTGCTGGATCCTACACTAACAAGGAGCTGGGGTTGATTTCTCTCTGCTATGGAGTTTGCCTCTGTATCCTGGTTACTGGAAGGTCACTTTTTCTGAGATCCTTGCACATCTCTGATTTAAATACATAGTGGGAAAGGGGGGGCGTGAGCCATGCTCCCCAAAGGAAAACCCCAAGAGGGCCAGCTCTTCTGGATGTTGCTTCTGGCAGTGGGATGCATGGTGCTGGCTTCTGCCTGGGGCTCCTCTTCCTCCTCTTCTTCCTCCTCATCTTCAGACCTCCATCTCCTATCTCCTACTTCCGGAGCCCAACAGCCCCCTGCCCTTCCCCGGCCCGATCACCTGCAGGGCCCCCATGGGCCCCGACACCACCAGCCACCTGTGTCCATATACCGCTCCCCTGCCTCACTACGAGCCGGCCACGGTGAGTCCGTCACCACCTTTCCTCTCCAGCTTCTTCCTCCCCCTCCGCTCTGGCCTCACCCTGTATCTGTCCATTTATCATCATGAATGATCAGAGTGAAAAGGAGCCATCTGTAGCCACCTCTCCATCATCTTTATCTCTCTATAAGTGACTCCCTCACTTCCTCCCTCCCACCGTCCCTCTGTCTTTGTCTTTCTGTCTCGCTCCCGCTCTCACTCTTCCTTCCCCCACAGCATAACGATAGTTGACAGCTGCTATGCATCACGGAGCTGTACATCCTTTATGAGATTATAGGTTTAATTGTCAGCGAAAGGCAGTGACAAGCAAAACACCCACAGTGACTCTATCAGCTGAGGAGTGAGCTGTGACTCCGGATCCCACCTGGTTTGATGCCGCTGTAATTGATGATTGATAGAGGGTGACTAACTCCATGTTTGTTCTCAGCTTCTTTAACAAGTGTGGAACCAAACCCTGCTTTTATCAGGAGATTGTTCTCATGCGTATTAGGGCTCTGTAAACCAACGTGCTGTGTGACATCTGGCGTTTTGAAGTTGACTCTTTAAATGTCCATGCAGGATTTCAAGCGGCTGTTATCTCCTCAGACAGCAGCGCATGCTTTTCCTCTCAGTCAATGAACGCACACACCCAGGAGGGGGAATTAGCTCTGGTGGTCAAATGTCTTCTCAATATTGACTTTTGTTTTATGGGTGCTTAATGTGAGCTGTTTGAACCATTATGTGCTACACAGACATCAGGAGAGGGATCTTTAGGTTTCTCCAGAAACACATCACCCACACTTTGATCAGATTTTATGACGCCGTGCTAATTACTTTAAGAATTTATCAGTCCCATACGTCTTTTTAGAGAGTGAGCGTATTTTGTTGCTGTTTTGTAATCCATTGGCCTTTATTGAATGGCTGTTAATAGAGAGCAGACTTTAACTATTGGTGTTGAAGTGTGTTGTTAATAATGGATGAGTTCTAACTAGTTGACCTCTGTGAGAAACCCCAGTCATGATTACATAGTCCTCACTTTAAAAGCTCTCAAAGCATTTGAAACACTTCTATTTTTACAGAGTTTTAGATTTTTAGTTTGTTAAAAGTTATTAACATAAAACAAGAGTAACCACCAGAATCCAGCATGTCATATTGTTGCAATGTTTCCTTGCTGAAATGCTGGAATTAAATACCACTGAGGAATATTTTACCATAATGCAAAAGATGCCTGAAGAATAATAAAAATATAAAATCCTGATAAATTCAAAGGGCCTTTCGCAGCATTTGGAACAATCCACTCTTTTGCCTTTTGTGTCACACCAGATCAATCAATCCCTGCGGGAGGATCAAATCAGTTTGGAAAATATATTTGAGCCAGGTCTGTGCTTCACTTCCTTTAACACATCGAGGGCTCATTTTGAGCACGTTGAGGGCTGCTGGAGCAGACAGGCAGAGAAGGAGTAAGAGGGAGAGAGAAAGAGAGAGAGAGAGAGAGAGAGAGAGAGAGAGAGAGAGGATCTGCATTTCTAATGTGAAATGTGCAAACCATACAAAGTGCCTGAGTCTGGGTAGGGACTGGGTGGCAGCCATTTAAAAAAATCTGAACGTATGATGCGTGCTCCTTGGTGTCAGGAAGTCACATGATGATTGATTAATTTGATAACAGGGTTCTTGTTTTGTCTCTGAATTTTGATTGACCATAGCCTTCAGTCTAAATCCTCCTGATAGATGAAGGGGAAAAATCACAAAGCAGGTCTGGACTCAGTAGCCTGAATATCCTGCACTGTTTTCCACACGTGTTAGATGATCTATGTGCTTCATTTGAAATTTGCATCATAAACTCTTCAATATTTTTTCTGTAGGCTTTATTTCGATTTCCAAAGCATGTTTTATCCACAGTCCATCAGTAAACCCACACAGTATGCTGTGTGCCATGTCAGTGTATGCCAGATACATTAAGTCACAGTTTTAGAGCCGTGTATTGGCTATTTCACATTGATTCAGGCTGACTTCTGTGTACATTTGCATTCAGAATGCAGTGACTCACCAAGGAGCGAGATAAGAGTGAAGATAAAATCAGGAGTCTGGAGGGCTAGTTATTGTGTATGTGTATGAGTGTGTGTGCCTATTTACAATTCAGCAGCCACAGACTGACCCTGGTTTTGGCATGAGTGTAATTACAGATTCAGCAGAGACCTTGGAAGGAAAACATAAAGACTCAACAGATACAATTTGACTTGTTCACACGTAAACACACAAACTGTATTAAGTGTATGCACACACACACACACACCTTAATGCATGGATGCATAATCCATGTGTACATACTTTACACACACACACGTCGGTATCGCACTCACTTGGGACTTACAGCCTCTGCATGTGTAAACTGTTAATTAGAGGCAGTGACTAGGAATGATCTTGTCTGTTAGGGCAAACTGAGCCAAGGTATTCATAATTAAAGGAAAAGATGGAATGTGATCAAGCAGCTATAGGCATCAAAATCCAGCTATGAATTATTTTTGTATTATTCCATGATTTATTCATCACCAAACTACGAAAAACACCTCTTTTGTAGGCTGTTTTTCACAAGCTGTTGTTTTAAAGTTGCAGAAACATCAAGAGTTTTCAGTGGTAAGTCGCAGAAGGAGACATGTGAAGGTCTCTGTTATTTTGTCGTGATTTCACACCTTGAACACCCTGTGACTTCACCGTTTCATCATAAATGTCAGTATCACTGCAGATGCTCAAGGATGTGTATTTTTGAGTGCCTGTGTGTTTATTAGCTGAACTAAGATGACACAAACAATAGTCAGTATACCGTATACGTCACCTGAAGCGGCTGTACTTTGAGTTATGGTGCTCACAGCTGACCTACCCTTTCAATAATTCAGAGTTCATGTTGGACAAAAATATCCTTGATACTTTATTTGTCTTGCCACTAAGAGCACGTTGATGATCACTTAATGCACACATTACTGCCTCAGCAAAAATACCTATGAAGATAATCATAAGAGGACTATTTGGCTATTCCAGATCGTATGTATCGAACGCAGTGTGTAACCTTGGAGTGCATGGAATCAATGGACAAAGGTTGGACTGTAGTGATAGTAAAAGCATCATCGCTCTGCTGTTTATTGAACAGACATTGTTTAAAAGTGAATGAGTGAACTGAATAACAACTGTGAGAGTGGTTTGACCTGCATCGAAGCTTTGCCCTTAGCACTTAAGGAGAATAAACGAGTGAGTGTGTGTGATGTTTGCCTCTGTGTGTGTGTGTGTGTGTGCGCGTGTGTGCAGCAGTCGTTTGATGCGGGATCACCTTGAAGAGAGTGGCTTTGGCAACACCATCTTCCTTATAGAATGGACCTGCGCTGCAGTGTAAGTTGAGAGAAGGTTAAAATGGAGGAAGAAAGAAAGTAAAGAATCTGTCGTATTTTTCCTCTGAGGTAAGCTGCGGCTCTGTGATTTGAATAAAGGCTGCATCAAACCCGTCTTTTCTTTCACAAATTATCAAAGGGTTGACATTTTGAGTTTGAGTGTGCTGACTTTCTTCCTCAGGGCCCTTGACACAGTGTGAAGGGAAGTGGCAGTATTGGCACGTAGTTTAACTGAAGAATGGCTTCTTCTCACAGCTGGAGGAATAATTGAAAAGAAGGCGACAAAGACAAATTTGAATGCAAAAAAGAATCGAGTGAAACCTTCAGATCAAAGTGCATTCAAAGTCTGTGGTGTGGTAAATACTTCTATAAATATATCATCTTCTCACTTCAGTTGTCTAATATAGAATACTAATATGCGCTGGGAATATTTTTTATATTACACGTTTTAGCCATATTCTCTGTGTAGTAGGTTATTAGCTGTGCTAGCTTCATTACTTGGCTATGTCTGTGAGCTCGTCAATCGCTTTCCCATGAGGACGAAAATATTCAGTGACTCTTTGATTGATTGTCATGAATTTGTTAGAATATTTAAGTATCTTATAGGATAAACTTTAAAAAAGTAACAGTCTGGTGTTTTATTGGGCTATAATTTTAATTTGTTTGATTATTTAATCGATGAACACTTCAGTAAATGAAAGCAAGCTAACACTAAATATTAGAATCTGAGATAATTTCCCAGTAGGTTGACACATTTAGGGTATTTGATATTTGCTGCATAACAATGAAAACAGGATGGATTCAAAACTAGACCAGAAGTGAACAGCAATGCAGCTAAATTGGAGAAAGTTAAATGAAACAACAACCATGACAAAATAAATGATTTTCTACCGGGACCCAACATATGGACCTTTACTACATTCTCCACTCTCTCTTACCAGTTTCTTACTCTATCATCTGTCTTATCTCTAAATAAAGGCATAAAAGGACCAAAAATAAACTTAGAAAAGATCCCTTTTAGCCAGTAAGGACCTAGTTCCCTTAGTCCTCTTGTTAAATGCAAATCAGATGCTAACGTTAGCATTGTGTGATACTTTGACAGTCAATAGAGAGCAGGATAATTTTGTTGTTGTTGTTGAAAACACATAATGCTCAGGTACAGGGCAAAATCAGTTAAGATATAAGAGGTGTTGCTTTGTCCACAAGGGGTGCCAAAATCAACATGACCAGAAAGTTCCTCACTGGAGCTTTAAAAACCATAGCACTTTTTTTGGCGTTGTAAAAGCCAGCGCAGGCAGTGGTACGACCCTTAACTATCAAGTTTGCCCCAGATCAGATACTTAAACAGCCTTAAGAAGTTTTTTTTAAATCTGAGAAAGAATATTTAAAACAGTCTTGGTGACAGATCTTTCATTTCAGATTGAAACATGTCTGAATACTTCATGAAATCCATACTGTCTAATTAGCATTACATGATTTTTGATCATTCTTTTTTGTGGATTCGCTTGTTCAAGAGACAATTCAGGATATTTACAGCAGTGTTTCATGTACGCATTAAAAAAAAATGGGAACAGAACTAAGAAGGAGAAGAAGAGGTGGGGATGTGAGCTCAAATAAATATGGCTTCAAGATGAAAGATACAAGCAGTATCAGGTGACTTGCAAAAATTCTGCATAGTAGCTTTCAAATGTGGGATATAAAGTTATATGACACATCTGTTTGCTTTTTGTTCTGCTGTGCAAAAATTTAATTTGGTTTGTTTTGGTCTTCAATAGGTCTTAACAAGCATGCAATTGGATTTTTAAAAAAATCTGCAGCAACCTTGTAGTGATTTTGTGACCTCAGTATTAAATTTGCATTACTCTCTGTATTATCTTGCACATGGGGCCCGGTGTCCAGGTGGAGAAAGAGGCCCAAACTGGAGGGAGATTTAAAATTGTAAATGTTTTATTGGAAAATGTTCTGCACCAATTTGCTGCCCCCTTGGTGGTTTATCAACAAGAGCAAATATTAAAATGACTGGCTTCACCATACTGTTTTTAATTATCTGTTTCTACCACCATCTGCCCAGAGCTGCAGATTTGTGTTGCTCTATTTTTCTCGCCGCTTGGCACCGTCCGAACAATACGATTTATTTTGGAGAGGCTGTTTCTTTATTTTGTTGAACTGTTGTGTTTCTGTGACTCTGTGATTGGCTTAGCTGTTTCAGAGGGTTGAAAACAGTGATGGGACTGGCTGAGAGCATTGTTATCAGCCAGCAGACCCTTCAATCTGTGCTCCAGCTCTCCTAGCCCTTTTGCACAGCTGCACATACATAAACCACAAGAGCAGCTGCACATGTAGACGCCCACATGGTGCATGCAGCCAAGATCTACTTCTTTGCATTTGTCGTTGTGTATGCACCATAAAAACAAACCCTTTAATCTTATATCAGTGTAACTTTAGTCATGCACATATTTACAGTTTGTTTCCTGTAGTTATTTCGTCGCACTGATTTGATCTGTTTGAGCTTATTCCCAATGAGACCCGAAGAAAAAAATCTAACTATTAGCCACAGGTGAGTGCACTTAACCTCCTTGGCTACCAATGTAACCTGTTTCCACAAAACAAATACCAGCAGTGACATTGTCACTATTACTCCTGAGAACCCAAAGGGCAAAACAGAAACTTATTTTTCACTTTGTTGCAAGGACAGAAGAAATAACTGCAAATTTAAAATGCCGGGTATTTGTGTCCCCTTTTCGTTAGGTTCAGTAGTCGGTGGAGATAGCATGGAAACACACTGGAATACTTTTTGTTGTCACAGCTGAAGTAATGAAAAATGTATTTGACCCCACAGTCTCCTGTATAATGTATCGGCCATGGTGCCAGGTCTGCATAATAACTTGTCCCCCACGTAGCATGTATATGAATTATTCCAATGAACCAGGAGCATTGTACACTTTGTGTTGCTGTCTGCCTTGTCAAGGTGTGTGTGCATGTGTGTGTTGATATCATACAGCACACTGGTAAACTTAAATGATAGTCCCTGCTGGGTATTCATGATGGCGACAGAATTAAAAGAAAAAAGAAAAAAGGAGTGAGTAATAAGGGAGCTCCATGAGGAAGCAGAGATTCCTGTGGACTTTGTTTTTTCTCCATGTCTCAAAAAGGAAACAGAAAGCCTGACTCTCATTTGAGAACATTTCCTCCTCGCTTGTCTTTCTTCCCTCTTCAACCTCTTCCTCCTTGCTTGACTTCTCACCCTCTTTTTTTGCTTCTGTGCCGCTCCCTGTTTATGCTCTGGACAGAAAATCAATAGGAAGAGCCTTTTTGGGGGCTTAATTACGCGGTTATTTTAGGTTTTTGCTCTCTCTGCCCCTCTTTCTGCCCTCACAAGCTTGAGTATTTTGTCTTCGTTTAGACAAGGCCGTTTCTCAGACTGACACCAAGCAAGGAAAAGAGGCAAGGGCGCAGGAGGAGCAGAAAGGAAAGGAGCTTTGGAAGTAAAGGGAGAATAGAATACAAAAAATAGTTTGAAAAAAGTTTGTAAAGCGTTAATGAGGTGACAGTGACATCGCAATGCCTCCTCTGCTCCTCTCCTCTCTCATCCTGACCTTTATCTCTTTTTCTGCCTGCTCAGCTCACAGCCTCACTTTCTACCTTACTCTCCTCTCTCTCCATGACTTTCTCCTCTTTGTTCATATTTCTTTTCTCTCACAACATAAAGATAAACATCTTTTTTTTTTCCCCCTCCAGAACTCACTGCTTCTCTGTGTCTTCTTTTTCTTTAAATCTGCTTGCTCTGCAAATTCAGCAGCCCAGTCTGTCCTCCAGAAACTCGCTGCTTGCTGTTCCCCCCCCCCCCCCCCCTTTCCTACCCGGTCACTCCAGCCTTGGCTTATTAATGATATTTATGCTCTCTAGCTTTCATAATTATGACTGTGGCTCCAACAGGAAGTAGTTGAACACATCTCATAATTATCCATCAAATGATTATTTATTTGAACAAACCCCCACTGATTGGAGCTCCATCTTTAATGCAAATGTGTGAATCCGATGAGCAGGGTCTGAGCCAAGTGTATAGATATTTTATATTTGACTCATTTTTAAATGTTCTTTCTTCATTTTTCAGCCTTTTTAAAAAAAAAAAAAAACTCATTATTTTTCTTTCTTTTAAATCTTAACACACTAAATTAGTTCCCTCTTTCTAGTGTTGATCTCAAAGCTAATTATTTTGAACACCTGTGCCTTTCATGTCACGTTTGTCTCCATGACAACGGCGCCGGAACCTTCACAGATACGATAGAACCAGGGTTTCCTGTGGAGAACATAAATCATGTTGGATGTGACCTACCATGACATCATAAGGTTACTTAATAGGTTGCTCAGCGGCCAACGACACCTTTTAGTGACTTCACTCTGAGCTCATTATGGTCTCCATCAAAACCATTGACTGTATGTCAAGATGGATGACTCATCTCCATCCCCTCCTGTGGACTAAAGATGGAGCAAAAATACTCCCTGTGATGGCCAACGACATTGTTCCGGTGACATTTTTTAGAGTCTGCACAATAGGGAACGACAGGTAGTCTTAGATACAGACACTCACCTCTTCTGGTAACAAAGTTACATATTCAACTTAACTGACAGGGATGTGCTTACTGAAAATATCAGGACTAATACTTTTATTGAAAAAGACATTTAAAGGGGTGCCTGTTTGGCTTACTGGTTGAATTGCGCCCCTCATAAACAGAGGCTATAGCCTGTGAAGTGGCTGCTCGCGTTCAGTCCAACCTGTTGCCATTTACTACATATCATTCCCCTCTCTCCTACCAGCCTCCTACTTTATCCATTACCTTATCGCTAAATAAAGGCACATAAAAAGCTTCAAAATAAGCTTTAAAAAAATAGCCTCTTAGCCAATTCAATATCAACCACTGTTCAGTTTTGTTTGGTTTTTCTCATATATATATATATACTGTATATACATATATATATATTTCTTTATTCCAGTGTTTTTTTTATTTCCCAGTTTGGCCCAAGTAAACCTCAGTTGTAAAATCCAAACCGTGTCGAGCCATACAGGCCTTCATTGCAGCACCTATTACTGTACACACAATTAATTGCACAAATTTACAAGACAACCTTTAATTTAATCTTCTTCCTTTCCTGAAAAATGTTCTGTTCTATGAAAAAGTAGCTTCATAAGCCTCTTAAGTCTGCTTTACAATCACTTCCTTTGTACAAAACAATCTCAGTACTTACACATCTCCACTTTAATGTTCCTTTTTTTAAATATTAACTTAAAGGGTACTGGTTTAACTCCCCAGGTCCTGACAGGATTTGATGTCTGCCATCTTCACATTAGCTCCCCCTGTCTCTCTCTCAAGCTGTCCTTTCCAATGAATGCTTAAAGCTGACGTGTTTTATTTTTTGGATTTTGACCAATATCCCATCTGTTAACAATAAGGAAGCATAGTCTATGACCTGTACCATGCCAGTCAGTGGGGGGAGCACTTTATATTTTAGCTTCACAATTGTAGAGCTGTCATACAATCCATCTTCTTTATAGTCTATGATCAAGTAGGTGGCGAGACATGAGAGCAATTGCTCCATTTTCTCATTCAGGCCTCCTGAAGAGACATTATTTGAATGAGTCAGCCACCTATAGATTGGTTTAATTCACTGAAGCCACTGGAGTATTATTAGACACTGTAGCACTGAAGACTGTGACCTTGAGGAGAGCGTCTGAATGATTCATACTCACCTTCCTTTAGGATGTGTCTTATTGCAATAATTAGCACTCCAGTGATAGATTCTTAATTCTCCAAGAGAGGCTATTTATGCCATTGGCAGCAAGATGGAGCACCTTTATAGACAGTTATTCATAATGTCGGCTATTTTCATATTCACCTTAGGGTTAATGGGCACTCTTGATGGTTTATCACCACAGTAAGACTGAATTATTTAGGAAGAAACAAAATAAATGTCTTCATGAGTGTATCTGAGTCAATTAACCTTTGTTTGCCCTACATTTGTATGAGTAAAACAATAGATGGAGGTAAATGCACTTTGCAAGCTTAGACAGTTCCACCATGTCAAAGGTGATTTCTGTTATTGCTCAGCGCACCAGAGCTGGGACCGAGCGTCTAGACAAGCATACTTTTGCAGACACACACACAGCCAATAGATAATTCCTCCCCCGATAAATGTGTTTACAGCCAGGCAAATACAATAAAAATATGTTATTCCCTCCATCTCACTCCTGCAAGAACTGGATGAATATCTTCTGCCCTGCCAGGTTTTCAATGCATTATTTCTCTTTCATTGTGTTTTATCGGGGCAGAAAGGTGGAGACAAATTTGCAGTGGGAGAAGGAAGCGCAGCGACACAAAAAGCGAATACGCAAGAGATAGATAGAGAACTGTGTGGAGGCAAAGAGAAGATAGCAGCGAGGTGGCAGATAAAGTGCAAGGGAGATGGAGAGAGTGTACATGTGAGGTGCAGCAGAGAGGCAGACACAGAAAGAGAGATTGGGATAGCCTCTCCAATCCACTCTAGTCCAGGCTAAAGTAGCTAATGGGCTTGCCCAGACGCACTGAGTGGATATTGCATTGGGACTTCCTACAGTCCCTTAGCAAACAGACAGCCAGGTTTGCTAAGAGGCTCGCTGGCCAGCCAGAAACATGATATCATCTTGCGAGCACCAATAATATGAACTCACAGGGAGAGAGACGGAGAGGCAGGCGGGCTGACAGAGCCGGCAGGGACCCAATTTTGACTGAATCTATGGAGGAACACCTGTAGAGAGGATTGATTGGTCAGGATTGCGGGTCAATAAAGGTGATACAGCATGCATGTAAGGCTCCTGACATATGCAGGCTCTTAAATAACATGCAATAGGACAGTTTTGTGAATGCATGACAAAGAAGCATCAGAACACACATGAAATGCACATGAAACGCACATACCTACATACGATATCATCCAGAAAACACATACGAAACAGAGGCATACACTGTTTCCCATTCAGACATGTCCTCTCCTGTTTAAGAATGGGTGTTGCGCCACTTGTGTGGCTGAGGGGAGCTTTGAATTCATGGTCAGGGACACACAGCTTAGACACTGAAAATCCTCAGCGGATTGTCAAAACCTAAAACTTCCCTTCATGTTTCCTCTCTACAGCTGGCTGTGCATACAGAGGCAAAATTCTAGGCCAAATTATTGAAGTTGTGCCAGCCGTTCCACAACTTTAAAATGCACTTCACAACCCAGTTATTAAAGCTGAAAAATGAGCATGTATTGATTATGCAGGGAATTTAAGATTAAACTGAAAATACAGTTAAATATGGCTACAGGCTATACAAGCTTCTGCGTCTTCCATAGTAGTTGTCTGACGGAAGACAGTCCACATAACTCATCTAAATTTTAAGCTCACAAAAGAAAGAGGAAAAGAGCAAAGGTGTCATATGGGCTGTTCAGAACAACAATCTCCTTGTTTTGGGTCCAGATGGAGACCCTTGTTACATGTCACCTCTCTTTAATCACCACACGGGCTGATTAAAAACACCAGTTAGTGATGCTCAATTAATTATGTAATCTTGTCAAGTCCTCCTAATTATTTTTGCATAAAAGTATTTGATGGAAACACACTGATTAGCATTTCAGTGTGACAAAAATTTTAGAAATTTGTTCAAACCGTGTTCACTTGTGACTAAAGAACACTGTCACCATTAGAGGAGAAACGCACACGTGTCCTGACATGTCCTTGCCACCCAGCCACACTTCCCTCCAATCCACACAGCACACATCCCCTATACACCACGGTAGCACTCACTGGGGAATTGTTAGCACTCTTTGAAGGGCAATATTGTGTCACTGTGGGTCACAAGTTTAAGAGCGGGTCAGAGGGCGTGAGTGTTTTTCTTCCCACTCCTTCACCTCTTGTTTATTGTGCAGACAACTGTCTCTTCCAGACACCTTCAGGCTGATTCTCTTTTCCTCAGCTTACAGCTCAGAACCAAAAGCTTTGGATCTAAGAGGCAATTTACATTTTTATTTTGCTGCAATCCTGAGTGTAAAATAAACTGGAGAAATTATCATGGAAATATATGAGAGGAAGGTGGAGGCATGGCTCTTTCTTACCAGAGTCTTACATTACTGCCAGAGACTTTAAAGCAAACCTTAACCTGTGATTCATCCTGTTTTACAGGGCACTTAGTGGATATGGATAATTCATATGGATCCCAAAAGCTCCCCGGGGTATCGTAGATGTAAACAATATATGTCCCATATTTGCCAGAATGAAGAGTGCAAGGAGCAGTTCAGGCTCGCCGGAGCAGGATGAAACTGCAGCTGCCCAGTGCTACCAAGATTGATTAGACGCTCATTACTCCACGCGCACTAGCGTCAGTGTATGTGTGGGTGGGAGTGGGTGTTTCCTTGATTTGATTTATCAAGTGCTCAAAAGCAGGCCGAAGGATTAATCACAGCAATGATACCATGCCAGGCTATTATCTACACTGCTTTATCTGAAGATGCTGACTCGTACTTACTGAATGTGTTTGTGTGCAAGTGTGCAAGTGTGTGTGTGTGTGTGTGTGTGTGTGTGTGTGTGTGTGTGTGTGTGTGTGTGTGTGTGTGTGTGTGTGTGTGTGTGTGTGTGTGTGTGTGTGTGTGTGTGTGTGTGTGTGTGTGTGAGAGAGAGTGTGAGACTATCTCTGCTTATACGATGTAGTTTGAATTGCAGAAGAGATTATTTCCACCCATATACTGCGTTTACATCTTTCCTTATGTTTCCCCCCTTCCCTGATGTACTCACACTACCTTTCTTGCCAAGAGCAAACAGTATTTTTGCCAGAAGAGACTTATTTTGTGTAGCTAATATGCATATGTGTGTATGTTTTCCCTTTCCTGCTATGCTTTTAATCCACTTATGAAATGCGGTTTGAAGTGTGTAACCAAGAAGAGAGGTCTTTTGTGAGGTCCTTACACGACGCAAACAAGTAGGCTGCTGCTGTACTCTATCTGCACCAGGATATGAGTCACTCCTCTTCCACCTGTCTCCTCTCTCATCCCTCACTCATAAAATCCCCCACTCCACACTCAGAGCTACAAACTTGATGATAATATCACACACGCATACCCTCACATCCCTCTCTTTCCCTTCCTCTCTCCCTCCCCTCCTCCTTCTAATTGATTTTCTCCTCTCTTTAGCCGTCCTCTAGCCACCACACTTGGTCCTTACTCCTCTCTTACCTCTGCCTGCCCTTATCAACACTGACTATAAACAAAGTAAATTATGTTGTCTGCTCTTTATGCGTTAAAAAATCTATCTATCGCTCTCCATCAAGCTATTGCGCCTGCTCTGTCGCTTCTTATCTAGCAAAAGTTCTCAAAAACATTGGCAAATACAAGCTTAAGTCACTGACACACAGCACTTGATGTCACTTAAAAAACAGCTAGAAAGGGAAGGTGTTTATGCCCTTTGAAAAGCTGAAGAGCTTTAAATGTGAAACATCTCCACAGGAAGTGCAGAGTTTGGCTTCAATTTTACAGAGATCACAAAAAATGTCATAGCAGTGGTAATTGGGAATGACTAAAGAATAAAAATAGCTTTTTTTCATTTTAGCAAAGAAATTAAGCAGTGGACCAGAGATTATAAATACACTGCTGTTCATGAAGAAGTGGTGCAGAAATGTATCTTGTTCAAAATGTGTTAAGGCAATAAGTGGAAACTGAGGAAAGGGTTTGTTAAATCAAAAATCAAAGGAACATTTACTTACTGTGTCATATAATTTACTCATACCTATACTATTATATGTGCATGATTTTATGAAACTTACACAGGAGGCTACTTATGCATCTACAGTGTTGTTGCACACAGGGTCAGTCTATGTATCCAGAGAAGTCTTAAGGCCATTTTTAATACCCAAAGAACTGTATTTTGTCCGAGTCATAATTATTAAATGTCACAAACAGCAAGTAGACTGTTCTAATACACAATCATTAAATAATTAGTGGTATCTACCTTTTAACCTAGCAGTTGGTTTAATGGGTGAATTAATCCATAAAACACATGTGGTATCATGGATTGATACATAAAAACTAAAAATGGATGGATGGATGGATGGATGAATGGATGGATGGATGAATGGATGGATGGATGGATGGATGAATGGATGGATGGATGAATGGATGGATGGAACATGAATGGAAGATGGATGGATGCATGGATGGACGGATGGATGGATGGAACATAAATGGAAGATGGATGGATGCATGGATGGATGGATGGATACATGGATGCAACATAGCCAGGTACGGAAAAGCATTGTACATACAGCCTGTAGATATTCATACTTAATTAACTGTAGATCACTGGCTGTCTCATTCCTACATACTTCACTGTGTAGCTTTCCTGCTAACCAGTAATCTCTACCTTGCTCGAAAGTGACAATACTGCCTTTTGTTCTGGTGTTTCAAGGAGAGGAAGCACTTTTCTTTCATCTTCTTTTTCTCTATTGAAGTGGCTCGCATGAAAAGGACCTGGCCCCAGAATTGGCACTGTGAATTACAGATTACATCTTTGAACGCAGCAGAGAGAGACAGGCTTATCCTGATACAGTATCACTCTCATAAATCCATAGGCATGAGCATGCGGCCACGTGTCGCCTGAATGAAACTCAAAACTGAAACCCACGCATGATTTGTCACCAACGTTAATTCCACAAAACCAACATCCCAAGCCTTTCAGTTTCATAAATAGCCCCTGTTTGGTTTTTTATCTCCATCCCTTGTCTATCCATCGTGTTGTTGTTTTTTCGTCTTTATCTCTTGTCTAATTCTCCGGTTTGATCTTTGCTTTTCTCTCTATGCAGCCCTCCATCCAAATGTTCTCTCTTTCCCTCTCACCCTTATGCCAAGTTGCAGGCTCTAGCTACGTTGAGCCGCATTCGTGACAGCGTCTGAGCGAATTAACGCAGTTCTGCCACTGTGTGCAGACATCTAGGACATGCAGCAGAGAAAAAATGGAAGAAAAAAAAAAGTCAGCCCCCACCCTCCGTCAAGTCTATCTGGCCAAGCTGGAGCATAGCTTATCAGGCTGTACTGGAGGAGAGGAGAGGGAAGCAGATATTCACCCCACTGCAATGCCATAGTGTACATATCAGTGCCGGTACAGGCAACATCATTGCAGATTTCAAATGTCAAATGCTTATGTATGTGTGCAAGTGTTTGTGTGTTTGAGTTTAAAGCTCTGATAGTGAATTAATGTTTCATCTGACCTTAATGCTCCCAGTAGACGACTGCTGCGCTTCGCTAACTTCCAGACCTTTCACAAAGCAAAATGTCCTTTTTTAATGCGTGGACAAACCACAGTCTTTTTCTGCTTCATATTGTGATATATGATCCTTTATGAAACCTCTTTGAAACAGTATTTCTCTATGACAGAGACCTTTTCCACTGTAGGCTTAAACATACAATCCATCAATGTTGGCTATCAATCACCATTACCAGGATTTGTTGTAAACTGCAAGAATAATAAAACCTAATTAGACATAATTACAAGCCACATGTTCTTATGTCATTACCCTCTCTCTTGAATGCCTGTACATATCTTTAGAGGTTCTGGTCAGTGATTCTTAGGAGAAAACAACATCTTATCTAACCCTAGCAGAGGAAAAGGCGTGATTGATGAGCGAACAAAGGTGATTATTGAAGTTGGCATTGACCACAGAATGCAGAATCAATACTGAAGTGCTGTATTGATCCTTATGGCTGTTGTTGATGAAGTGAAGAAAGAGGCTTGTTGAGCCAAACAGGAGATGAGCGCAGGGCGATGATTCAGTGAGCAGATGGATTTTTATTGAAGGGTCAAGGCTGTTGTCCAGCAGGCTTTGTTAAAGTGCAGACCTTCATTGTTGATGCAGCTCACCTATACAGTCAAAATCCCAGCATGGTGTTATGATATTGACTTTTGCATGAGCTAGATTATGACTGTACTGTATATGTTTTTTATAGACATATTGCAGCATCATATGTGTTTCTTTAACACCTGGCTTGCACCTGTGAAAGTGAACCTCCTACAGGCAGACAGCAGGTTTGCAGTTTAATTGCCATTGTATTCATCTTCTATAATGCTGTCACTCTATGCAGATGACATCATTGTTTCACTTAACTTGCAGTTAAAGCACAGTATAGCATGGGCAGCTGTAAAATTGGAAATGTTATTTGCAGTGTTCCATATAGTGAATGAGTAATTATTGTTGGCATAATCATGTTTAAGATAATCCAATTTAATAACCATAATGGCGTACAAAATTGCAAAGATTGCATAGATTGTCAAACAGATTTTAGGAATTTCAATTTAAAGAATTTGAAGATATGAAAATAAACGACACAACAATAAGCAGCAACAACAATGTAGCAGCTTTGCAATCTACATATAGATTATAACAAAACAACAAAACATTGAAACAAAAAGAATATATAGTTTTGATATCTGAAAAGACTATAATGAAACATTTTCAAAATTTCTGCATTTTTATAATTTTATGCAATGGTATATTTTCTGTGTGTATTTAGCACAATCCAAAGAAAAGCATGTCTGAAATTTATTTTTCTTTGTCATAACTTCAATAGGTTTGTCCATTATTGCCTTACACAACCTACGAAATTAAGTCGCACGGACTGGATATGAATCATTTGAAAATACTCTGAGCAGTGAGACCATAATGTACAGGCACAGACACGCCAGTTTTACTGCAGTGTTATATGGATTAATCTCACACACTATCAAAATCTGAACGTTGCTTTTGCGGAGGCTCTACATTGTAATCACTTGATTTGTAAGACTCATGTTTGCTACAGATGATGAAAGAAGCCTATAATGTTAGTTCGGACTGTTGTGTATTAAAATGCAAAAGAAAACTAAGCAAAGAGGGGAGTGCATGCCCAATCCCAAATGCCATGCTTCTTCGCAGACCAAACTTGGCGAGTCTGTTTAGGGCTGGTTCTGAGGACGCTGCCGACTAGATAGGAGCTGGCAGGTACGATGCTTTGCAGCCCACTCTTCTGTCTCATATAATACGTTGCTCTCTGTCATAGACTGCCTCCAACTGTGTGTGTCCACGTGTGCACTTTATGTGTCTTCACTTGCATTTCCTCTGTGTGTGTGTTTTAACTGTGCAGCGTATTTGTGATATCACCGGGAGCAATTCTCCTGCCATGCAGGTGCACCACAGCTAGATCCACCTGAGAGCCTCTATGCATATATTTCACATCCAGACATTTCCATATGCAACCTTCCCCTACATTGCATAACTTGCATATGAACAAAGAAGCACCTGTCTGCATGCAGTGATATTTAGACAATACTCTCGAGTCACATAAACCTCAGTGCCAAAGCAGAGTAGAGGTCTTAACCCACATCTTTGTTGTGACATCGATTTGGGAAATGAGTGCAAACAAGTCATGAGGTTTATTTTGAAGCGAGCATTTTCCAGCCTGTATGCACTGACAGCCAGGGCACAGGGGCACCATTTCATCAGAAACCCTAACATCACAGGCACATCAAAATAGAGTTGAAAAATAGCTGAGGGGGTTCTTATTAGAGCTGT
Organism: Notolabrus celidotus; assembly: GCF_009762535.1. NCBI lineage: Eukaryota > Metazoa > Chordata > Actinopteri > Labriformes > Labridae > Notolabrus > Notolabrus celidotus. The sequence goes on from NC_048284.1 coordinate 25,739,551, forward strand.
CATTCAAACCTAAAAAAACTGCATCATACTTTATGTACATTTAATACTCTGGACACTTCCCACTCTAACAGAAAAAGCTAGCTTTACTAATCAGGTATGAGGAATCTGTTCCAAGAAGCCTGCCGCTTTGATGCTACATACAACTGAAGTGCGTGGGTGAATAAATTGATGTGTATATATGTGTTTATGTGGGGAAGGTACTGTATGTGTGTTTCCACCCAAAGCTGAAGGATAGATCAAAGCTTCATGCTTTAATACAGCCAAGCCCCTCTGGTGTCCAAATGTGGCTCAAAAAAAATATATGAGGAGGTGTGCAAAGAGAGGGTTGCACAATTAAGTTACAAACATATGTTCTACAAAAATACATTTTAACAAAATCAGATTTTTTTCTTCAAGATTATATATCTGGGGATTTTTTTTGCATTTTCAACAGGAAATATTTGGAGGGATAAGAAATTTGTGGAGAGATTGCGAGATGGCTTGCACCAAATCTAGCTTAGACCAGGCATCAGTCAGTGCAACGAGAATTATAGCCTCCATCCATGAGGTATCTGCCCTAACAACTGAGTTAAATCGTTGTCTCAATAAAAACTGATTGTTATGGTTTGCTAATCATTTAATTTTGTCGAATGTTGACACTTAAAAATGTTTGTTTTCCAAAAAAATGCTTCTCTAAAATTTAAGAGGGGAGGATGTGTTGTCCACGTTTTCCAAAAAGGATGTCAAATTTTGATTTGTCAGACCGCATGACAGTTTTCAGCTTCGCCTCATATTATTATATTTAATGTACTGGGCCCAGAGAAGTTGCAAGTTTTTTTGGATCATGTTTATATATGGTTTCCAATTTGCTTGGGACAGTTTTAATCTTCATTTGTTTGTGCAGCAATCAACTTTGTTCACAAACAATGGTTTTTGGAAGTGATTTTGAGCCTGTGCAGTGATTTCCACAGGGGCATGCTTATTCTTAATGCAGTGCTGCCTGATGGCCCAAAGATGATCTTCACTTCTCTGTGACTCAGCATATCACACATTTAAAATGGGTTTATATTATATATAAGATTATATGTATATGCATATTTATTTATTTTCAATTAAATATAGGGTTTAAATGATTTGCAAACGATGATCAAAATCTGTTTTTATTAACATCTTACATGGCACTCCAACTTTTTTTGAAATTTGAGTTTTATTTCCACATCATTTCTGCTCAGGATTCACGCCTGGTTGTTAATGTGAAGGGAGCATATAGTGTTGTTGACAAAAATATGCTTTGGACAGTTTGCTGCTTAGAATGTTCTGTGCTTTTATATAACAGCCGCAAAGAGGGACAGCTAAATTTAAATCAGAAAAACCCAGTGTCACAAAATGTACCACTCTTAAACCACCAGGACATCCACTTCCTTCTGGTTGTCCTTTTGGAAACCTTGCATCTTCAAAATGTTTGTATGAGTTTTGAGCCAGAGAAAAGAGAAACAAGGAAAACAGACTGAAGCATTCCTTGCCAAAACCAAGAGACTATCACAACTCAAGCTGCAATGTCTGTTGCTCTTCTGAGTACTAATGCCCACACATACATGTGAAATTGGGTTTCAGAGCACTGGTCACTCACCTATTGAATTGGTGCTCACTTGCAACTGATGTTCACTTGTCCAGAATATGATGCAGAACACTGAGCTTTAAAGTGTCTCCAGTTGTCTGGTTAGAGCTCTATGAGCAGGAAGCAAAAAGACTATCACTTTGCCCTTTTATCTTTCTTACAGCTCTCAAATGGAGTGGAGTCATTCAATTTAAAGTCTAAGGTCTGGTGGAAGCCAGTGACTTCCATTAACTCCATCCCTGTGAAGTAGTTCATGAGGTAGAGCATCAAAGAATTCTAATTATGCCGCCCAGCAGTGAGTGAGAGAGACGAAGATATGGAATGGAAGGAGAGATTTACAGCAATAGAGACAAGGTGGGAGGGGAAAAAATACAAGTTGTGTAGATTATGTGCTGTAATGTTTCCTGATCTGCCTGATTTGCTTCCTTTTTGTTTAAAAAGAAAAGCCCTTAACGTTTTAAAGTGCTTCCTTCCTCTCATTATCTGCTGTTTGATTGGATTGTGGAACCCTGCTGAGGGATGCCATCAGGAGGTAATTGGCACATCTAGTTTTATTATTTATTTTGATTTGGGCTTTAACCCTGATAGAATTTCACCAACAAATCCAGGATATATTCACAGCTGTAAATAGCTTTTATCACAGCGACACAATGGTATAACATCAGTTCAGACAAAATGTGCTTGGAAGGAATAAAAAATTATTATCCCTGTCCACCTCCAACAAATGACCCCCAAAAAAGAAAAGTTTTCAGTGGCTGGTTGGATGAGTTGTTGTAAAATTAAACAAAAGAAGCTCATTCTTCTTCTCTTCTTTTTAGTGAGCCAGCGGAGAGCAATATCGGGACAGACATTCAGACAAAGTGTTGGGGTGGAGAGCGGCCTGTTGGGAGATGGGCGGTAAAGGTCAGGGACAGGGAGATGGCTCTAGCAAAAGGACATAATTGGCTAGGCAGAGAGCCAGTCCAACGCACACACACACAAAAGCTCAAACACACAAAGGTAGGAGATAGTGGCCTGATGCAGCTGGAGGGGAAAGCAAAGCTTACTGAGGGAATTGGAGCCACTGGAGAGAGATGTGTAAAAGTCTTGACAAAGATTGTTCAGTTCTTTATCCGTCACCTTTTGGTTTTTTTTTTACTCCTGAGCAACTCCTGGAGATCCCTCCTGTTTTCTCTCTCTCTCTCTCTCTCTCTCTCTCTCTCTCTCTCTCTCTCTCTCTCTCTCTCTCTCTCTATCCCTTTGTCTGTCTCACTTGTCACACTCTGTCCCTCTCCCTACCAAAACTCTTCAATTCTTTTCATATCCAAATCAATTTTTGAGGTTCTTCTCACAGCAATATTTCACCATTGCCACCGAAACTTTAATGCAGTTGACTCCTTCTCCTTTTCTTTTTCTCTTTCTTGCTTTCTCTTCCCTGGAGTGTCCACAGACTTCAGGAAAGATCGTTCCAACAGAATACCAATGCCCTTGAATGGTGCAATAACCAGCTAGCAAAATTCTAATGTGTGCGCCTTCTGAAGGAATCAAAAGAGCTCAGAAAAGAGGAGAAAATCATCATTTATCAAATTATCCTTTTTAAAAGATTACAAACTTGTTTTATCAAAGACATTCAGGGATGTTTGGGCTCCTGCTGTTTCTCGTGGCGCTGCTCAGGTGGCGTTCATAGCTTTTGCTGTGCTCATTTGCATTAACAACGAGCAGTGATAAAAGTTTAATAGGGAGTTTGGCGACCAAAGCGATGACTACCACCACCTCCAGCACACTCATGTCTTAGGGTTGTGATATATTGGCTTTTGTAGCTTAAGGGACACATCCATACCTTAACATCCTTCCTATGCTTGCAGAAGAACCTGGATAGATATGCTATCACAGCACAGGATATGCTATGATAGGACGACACCTACTTGTCTACAGCTACCCTCCGCCAAATTAATGCTCATGCAATGCATAATGATTGCCTGAATGCCAAAGCTAAAGAAAGTAAGAGGAAAAGAGCAAGCAAGATAAGGGTTAAGGGCACTGTGTTAGATGCCTATCATCAAACAGAATTCAAATCTTGTAATAGAAGTAAAAAGCCCCCTAGGGCAGGGAAGAGTGGGAGTGGTGGGGTAGGAGGCAACGCCAAAGAAAAAGTGTGCTCAAGATGTATACCACAAGGCAGGCTTTGCACAGGCAATGATTCTATGTGACTGCTGTAAGTGGATGTAAGTGAGGCAATAGTGAAGCACTCATTGGCCAGGACTTGGAGATGGCTCTCTTAGGCTTACACAAGTTGATACACTATCAGCACCAGGGCTAAACACAGGTTCATTTCTGGACCCAAGGGTGCATAAGTGGATCCTTGTGTCTTTCGTATGGGATGTAGCCTTTATAATGGCGACAGTATAAGGCTTCTCCATCAAGTCTAGCAACTCTCCTTTCATTGTTTGGTATTCAGTCACCCACCTCAAGTTTTAATTGGTCTTTCCGATGCTCAGCTTATCTGAGTGTTACAAATTACTTCATGCCTTCGTCAAGATCAAATCTTCCATCATAAAGACGGAACAAAGCTAAGAAATAGAAAACGTTATTCCTCCTTTCAACTCTTTCCTCCGTCCCGGCCCCTTTCAGATGCCTCTCCTCCTGATAAAAGCGAGAAAGATAAAGACAAATCGTCAAAGCGGGACAGCGGCATTGGTTTTCTAGCAGGAGTTCTTTTTGCATCAGCGTAATCTTGTATTGATTTATCGGCAGCATGAGAGTGATCCATTTATCCCCGTCTCAGAGAGAAATATGAGTGGTGTTGACGTTTTATGCCTGAATAATACCAATATTAATCGAAGCCAAGGAGTGTCAAGATGAGGCGATACAGCTGTTTGAGGGCTGCAGGCGAGTTGGCATCCAAATGAGGCAACTTAGCCGGCAGCACAGGCTTAGCACAGAAGCAGAGACTTACCACATGGGAGCAACCACAGTTTATCAGGTTAGATACTTTGAAAACAAACTGTATCTGGATTGCAGTGCTGCAAATGATTGGTTTATATGTTTTAAGAGAATTATAGCAAGTTTTAGGGGTTATAGGGTTACACCACTCTACTGTGGCTCAATGGTTGAGGCTCAGTGAAATGGGCATTTCCCAGAGCCCTAAGTGAAATCTAATATGGCGTTTGTTTAATTAAAACCCTGGCAGTGTTTTGGGGGCAGCAGATTAGTGCTTAAAGATCCAATTAAAGTGTTTGGTGAGAGAGAAGCTCCAGAGCCTGTTGGGTTTCCTCTCTGATAAGTGAAATACCTTGCAGCCAAACCTGATAGTGCTGATAGTGTATAATGAGAAACGACCCTTGGTGCTACAATGGGGCTGCAGACAGCCATTAAATATGGCTGCTTCCACAACTCCTTGACTCTTCTACTTTCCTTCCACCCTCAAAAACCAAACAGACACTTCAGTGTCATGTGGCGGTAAAAAAAAAGTCTATCTGAGAGGAAAAGAGAAATATTTAGAAGCAGAAGTCATCTCTAATTTTCAGTTAGGTCTGATCATAGCCTGTGGAAAGATGCTGCAAAACAAACTGACATAAAGAGAGAGAGAGAGAGGAGAGAGTTTTCTTTGGAGTTTGTTTGTTAGTGTAATCTCTCCCTCTTGGTTTTCAAGCTTAGATAACTGTCTAAATCTTTTATTAGATTCTGATGAGGCTTGAACAACCACAATCTTGATGGAATAAAGAGGGGATATTTAGCATCCAGCTAATGTCTTTTTTTTCAATAACTGTAATGTTGTTGCAAATTACCCCCTATGAGTAACAGAGCTTTTTCACCCATTTTTACACACAGACATATTTGGACAGAACAAGCAGGACAGTTAGTCATGGGAGGTCTGTGCGGAGATCATTATGTGAGAATATTGCATTGGGTAATGGGATGTGAGGCTTCATGTAGTCCCATTGCTCAGCTGTTTATTTATCTATTTCTATTATTTCTGTTTCATCAAGGCACATTAACCATTTATTTCCCAACAATCCCCTCTCACTCCCCTTAGTTACAACGCTGAAACCAGGTTTCTGCCTCAGAGGCACCTTCATCCTTCACGAACAGAGCACACCACTCTAGCCATTAGTGCAGCGATCAGCTTACTGTAATGTAAATATTTGCCTGAAGGTATTCCATTGGACCCACAGCTAACTGATTGGTATGAGTCTCTGTATGAAATCCATACTTCCAGCCTGAATACGCAAACACACACCTGCACCCATGCTCTCAGAAGCGCCTGTATTTCAAAGCAGACAGAAGCACAAAGTCAGCGCCATTACCAACTCAAGCTTTTCCTTTCTCTGGCTCAACCTGTATAGCAGTTTCCTTCTTTGCAGCAGTGAATACCCCTCTGTCTGTATAGAAATGCCATCAGCATGAGGAGCCGCTATTGTGCTTGCTAGCAGGATGCTTGTGGTGCTCTTGATGGAACAAAATAAAAGTTTAGATTGATCAAGGTAATGCAGAATTTGACAGAGTAAAATGTTCTCCCCGAGACAGCTTTGATGTTTTCAGTATGTTTCTATGTTTGAAGTCAGGGTTGCTCGTCGACTAGATGTACACATGCTCTGTTGTGGCAGAAAAAAAAAAGCCTTCCAGTCTCATCTTTCATCCCAGCTCTCTTCCTTGACATCGCATTCATTTAAAATTCCATTGTTTTTGTATTCTGTGTTTTGGAACAGAATATGTAATCCCACGTTTTGAATAAATAAAGGGAACTAAAATGCTGTGCATCCCATTATTTCTAGAAAAGGTCAACGCTGCTGCAAGTCTATTTGGAAACCTGTTCAGTTCATTGGCCTTAGTCTGGCCCATCATTCTCTAAATACTACCTTTATAATGCCATAAAACAAGTAAATAAAACTAATCGAAAAAAACAGCCACAATCTACCATCCTAGTCTCCTCTTATGATATGATATGATATGATATGATATGATACGAAGTGATACGAAGTGGTATGATATGGCATGATGTAAAACATGGTACTATACGGTATGATAAGGTAAAATACAGTGTGTTACTTTACAATATGATACAGTCTGATACCAAATCGCAATATGAGATGACACAATACCGAACACTTTTATTGCTTTATTGGATAATTTGACTCGATCACATAAAACTGCCTCTGCGGTATTCTTCATTTAAGATCCCCCCTGCTTTGTTGGCCTGACCACAGTGCCTTACCTGAACTCTCTTCTTGAATACAGTTTGGCAGAAAAGCTCCCTGAGGTGATTGCTATCCAAGCTGTCATACCTTGTCTCTGACAAAGAAGTCTTTCTGAATCAGCAGCCCACTTGACAGAGCTTAGGGTCATGTGTGGCAGTAGAAGTGAGGGCAGATGGGTTTTAACATGAGATAAGAAATGCTTTGATAAGGTATTTTGTTGAAATGTGAACAAGAATGCAGAAAAAATGAGAGAATCTATGTTTTGTATCTTGCTTTGTAGATAGAGGACTGTCTGGCTTCTGGTAGGGACGAATAATAGACTAGAAAAAGTTGCTTCATATCTGTCTAACTTCCTTTTTTGTATAGCTCTTAGTAAATAGTATCAGATCACTATCAGTGTGTTATAATCCTTCTCCTTCAGCCTGGTCTCGACGACCCTTCCACTAGAATCAGCTTTTGTCCACAGCACATGCAAGAAACTATTGCTGCACTCTTGAGCCTTCTCTGAAGAGGTCTCACATATAATGCACTACAAGCAATCTTTGTGTACTATACATGCATAAAGCTACAGTGTAAAAGTTCAAAGCTAGTCATTGCTCCTCTAGCATTGCCTGTGTTGCTATGTATGCCTCCCCTGCCACAGTCAAACACATCCCTATCAGTATTCATATCCAACGCTGCAGTAAAATGAAGTCAGATCCTGATAGGCGCTGTGTGACTGAGGCACCTGTTGCCCTATTGGCTCAGCCCGCAGATTGATGTCTTCCCTTTGATGAAACAAGAGCTCATGTCTAGACTTTGCAATGGGCGCCGTCACCTTGCCTTTCTACTGCAACATATTTAAAGTGTGCAGGTCACTGAGAATCTACTTTTTATTTTCTTCTTAACAGAAATGGATTATGAGCCTATAAGTAGACCTCTGTATGACAGGCCTGGTAATATGTTTTAATGAGCTCGGCTTCCCAAGGGCAATGGAAAAAAAATCTGGATTTTGACCTGGAAAAATTGGGCTTCCTGCTTTGTGCCAATTTTTTTATCCCAGGGCAAGGAGAGAAAAATCTGTCAAATAGTGATTTGACAAAATGGGAACCACAAAATGCATCATTCAAATGTATTTTGGCAATGGTAGCCCAAGGGTTCTACCAACTGAGGCTGTAGTTGTCTCTCCTGTGAATCTGCTCATTTTCATGCGTGCCATATGAGCCTAGATGTGTGCGAGTGAGCGAGGGATTGAAGTAAGCTTTGTACAGAGTTTTGCCTATAGTCCCCATCCCCACTACCCATGACACTGCGACAACTCCCACATCCATTTGACTCACACTGAGAGGCAGATTTCTTTTGCCTTTCATGAGCTGTTGAAAGCCGCTGTCGCTCGCTTTAAATTTCTCGTCAGTTCAGCTAAGTACATCTTCAAAGGCAGCAACTGGGCTGCCTGGTATGGGTGGGGTCTAGGTATTAGAATGAAAGATCGATAGAAGACGAAGGAAAAGAGAGATGGTAGAAAAAGAAATTGAAAGAGGAGATACAAACACTTAGCACACTTGGCAGCTTTGCTTCTAGGTATACATATACTTGCAGTGAAGACTGCAAACCAGAAAAGCTTCATTCCACTCTACACAAGTTTTGGATTAAGAACCCCAGCCCTGGCCACCTGATAAGCAAGGTGCGAGTTGATGGGGGGAATGGAGGAAGGATACCCCCAACAATAATAATTACTGACTCATGAAGTTTGGTGGCAGCTATGTAACCTGAGTACTGATATAAAAAAGAAAGAAAGCATTTCCATTTTTTGCGTCAAAAATAGATCATGGGTACAAAGACAACCTGCGGCTAGCATCAGCAGAGCTCACACATTTGGAAGCTGCTGCTTTACATACAACCCAGCTGCTGCCCTCTTCACCCTCCTGCCCTGGATTGGTTGGAGGTTGTGCGGGCTTTCCCGCTTCAACAGATGGAAAGAGGGATGCTAATGGCTTGCCATTAATGAAGATGTGTTCATTAACAGGTTGATTGCCAAAACTGCAAAAAGGACGGGCAACATTATTGAACAGGACATAGAAATGGCGCAGCACTGTGAAGGAAAGCCAATGAGCAAGGAGACCGAGAAGTGCTTGTGCACTGCCTACACCATCTGAAGGACCTGTCATTCAAACTCCTGTCGTAGTTACTGTTAAATGAATAAATCAACTAACTATAGGCTAGTAGACATATTGGCTCAATATTAATGCGTTGGTGACAGATAAATTATTGTTCTCAAGCTGGAACCCACCCCTCATGGTTTTTTCACAAATCGCACACTACTGATAAGTGTCACAGTCAATTTCTAAAATGGCTACAACCCTCAGACATATCTAAATACCTAAAGTGTAGGCAGAGGACTTATCTTAAAAGGCTAAATTTGTTGTACAAATGCAACATATTCTTAGGAACATTTTCTTCCCTCAGGGAATTGTAACCGTTAAATCAATTTTAAGCTCTTCTAGTCTACTTTTCTCTTGACAAAGTAGGCTATACTCAAATTCAAATTACAATTTAGCAACTATTTTATGTGGCATAATGATAGTTTTGAGACAAAATTGGATTGACAGACCATTCAGGATTTGGAAAACTCATCATAGAGTATTTAGGAACACAACGAAATGTAAGAACAGGTCTTCAAGGACTTCAAAATTCACAGACACAGTTGCAATGGCAAGCACATCCACACACACTTGGAGCAGCAGCAGCAGCAGCAACAACAACATAGAGAGCTTTTTGGCTTAGCTTTTAATTAGGACGACACTAAGACACTGTGAGAGGCCAGTATGTTCCATCCCACTGCCCTCTGAACTCCCTTGGGCCCTCTCAACCTCACCCCAGGCAAATTCAGCTAAGCCTTGGCCGCTGATCAGCATACACATCCACATGCAATTCCACACAAGCACACTTCATACTGCCAAGCTCACATGCGCATGCAGATGTGGGCAATCTCCTCTAAACACGTGCACACTTGGTGTCTTTGTCTTGTCCTCGGTGGGACTGGCATTTGCCCTCCAGCGTATCACCGATCCATTACTTCCGCTTAAGTATTCCGTTAATTACAGCTTTCAAGAAGTACCCTTTACCCCACATTTGTCCCCTCCTTCTCCCTCTCATCGATTTCAGCTCTTCTTGTTTATTTGCAGATGGGCTGCGTGGCAGTGGCCTTTTAAGCATCTATCTCTGTTGCTCCATCTCCTCCCCTCCTCCTCCTAAAGCCATTCTCCCCCTTTTGATAAAGGATTGGAAACAGATAACAGAGGAGGTGGTGCAGGACCGACCTCTCCACGGCTTTGTGGCCAAATGACTAAAAGGAGATGGATTGTAGCCCCGCCGCCAAATTTTCTCTCCCATGGCTTCAGTCACTGCTTTGTTTTGTCTCAGTCTCAATGTCCTTGGAGCAATTGGAAGAACTACCAGCAAGTCTTGGTCAAAGTATAGCTGGTCAATGGTGAAGGAAGAACAGAGGGAAGAGAAGAATGGAGGGGAGAGAGTGGAAGTGAATTGAAGAGAGGGAGGGCATTAATTATAAGGTTGACACGTTCAATAGAGGGCTGAAGTCAAACCACCTGCCGGAGGGAATTGGAAAACTGTGGCAACAGAGAGCCTTTCCAATATCGGAGCATAGCTGCAGTGAAACAAAGACTGTCTCAGTGAAAGGGTCCTATCTAGTGGTGTATCTTTGTGTGCTAGGATCAATGGATAGACTGAAAGCAAAGGAAAATTGTCTGTTAGGGCTTCAAAAGTATTCAAACATTACATGTACAAATTCAAATTCCAACACTTTGAGTTATTTCCCTCACGGATCCCCACACGACCAGTTGATTTTAAGCTCGACATGATTGAATGAAAAGTATAGTCCTGGTCGCATCTTGGTACTGTTTCTTAATGTCCAAAGCAAAGTCAGTTTGATTAAACTGCAAATCTAAATGGAATTGATAGGAAGCCCCAAACATAATATAGGATATAAAGTTCTAACTGGATCTTGCTACCTTGGTCTACCAATGGCTACGTTTGGTTGGTGCATCTTTATTCACATGTCATTTGTATGTGATCATGACAAGCAAAGCCCTTCATAAATGATATATTATGGAGCTAATGGTTAAAAAGTTGCTATGTTGCATCATAATTACAAGAATGAAAGATGAAGAGAGAATCATTAAAGTTGTTCATAAGTAGGACCAGTTAACCAAAAAATATAAGGTTGCCCTACATATTTTTTTTCTTTCCCTTTTAATTATCATGGATTCAGGCTGTGTCTCAACTGGGATCAACTAAGCATAACTTGTCTAAATTTATATACCTGCAGACTTTTGTAGACTTGCACAAGACATTGTGTTTCATGAGTTCTGAGTGATTGACACCTTGTAACCCATTAATACCAGCTTATCAAAGACTTCGCCGTGAAAACTCACACCGCCCACTGCATGAAATAGTACCCCGGTGAGGAGCTCGGTGGTGCACACAGGTGAAGCCCCGCAGGGAGAAAGATTCTGTTTGTGAATGACCATTACCATGGACTGATTGCTTCCATTAAAAGCCTGGCAGACTGGTGCGCTTAACTGTGGGCCCTGTGTACCTTGCATGTTGCAATGCATGTCACAATGAAGTAAGAGCTTTGTGTCAAAACCAATCACTTCATCAAGGTTGCCATTGATGGCGGGCCACAGCTTAAATTGGAGAGGTATTTGTTGGGAGAAAAGCAGGGCCGGAGTGAATTCAGCCTTAAATGTTGCTGCGGAATCAAAGTCCTTGGCTCGCTGGGTGGCATCTAAGTGAACTTCTGAAAAGTACAAACTTGATTGAAACATTTTTTTTCTGTTTCGCACTCCAGCCTGCATTTTTATGTGTTGTTTTTCCTGTCAGTAAGTGATGGCGAGAGCACAGGAGGTGTGGGAGGTGCATTTCAGGGTACATTTAAGTATTTCTTTTAATTAGTGGTGGGAAGGCACTGCTTGTGGGTTAATCAGTGCAATTTGAAGATGTTTGATGTAGGTATGATTGGAGAAGATATCAAGTTTCTCTCAGACATTGGAAGGCTAGGATGTAGGGTTTCCATGCCAACAGAAGGCACAGCTGTTTTAACAACAATGAAGCAGTGTTTCAGCGGGCAATCATCAAATTCAGACAAAAAGGAAGGCACTGAGCAGACATAAGAGGTCATCAGGTATGTTTATTCACGGTTTGATTTTGATCTCAAAAACAAGGATCTGTATTGTCAGCTTGTTTGTTTTCCCCTGCGAGGAAGAGTCATTACTGTAGTCATTACACATTTTTGGTTCAAGTAGTACTTTTCCATTTGATGTTGTCAGTATCAAAGGAAAGATTAGCCCTGCTTCAAACAAGACGCTGCTTCCTTTTAGCATCCGTCCGTCCAGCTCTCTAATCCATTTTCTTCAAAGGCAGATGGGCATCTTAGACTGAGAAACTCATGTAGTTTTAAAAATAAAGACTAACTGTAATTGAAATACCCAGCCAGCATTTCAGAAAGATGGATGATTTGACAGGGTTGTCATAATAAGGTAAGACTATTTCTCTCCTTCAGCTTGTCACATTTTGTTTGTGGCTGTCAGCTTCCATTAAAAGTGCAATTACCATACAAGAGGGGGACCTGTATGCAGAAATCCACCTCAGTTATCACTCCCCACACTGTCATCAAAGTCCAGCTAAAGAGGACAGAAGGAAAGAAGTCATGTAGCTTTATTTTGCCAACAGTGCTCTGAGTAAAAAAAAAACAGCTATCTTCCTCTGAGCAAACACCAGAGCTGTTATTTTTGTAGTGTAGCAAAGGCAGCAGCTGATTTGACAGATAGTCAATCCATCCTGACTTATTACATTCTGTACACAACTAGTCTGAGGCAAACAAACCGAACTAGCAAAATCCATTTGCCGCTATGGCTTGTTGACATTTGGTGAAAAATAACACTGCAACTGTAGCTGCCTCACTGTGAGAGTATGCTCTTTATTCAGCCGCTGTGTTTCAACACAGGGCCCACAATAAACAGCCCCTGTATACCTGCCCAAAGCAAGATGGCAAATCCTTAATTGTCGAACAAACAGTTATCTTTCAGTGAGCAAGACTCCCTTAACAACAGACATACAGTTTTACATTAACAGGTAATGTGAGGATAATATTAAGTGAGTGTGTGGTTATGTGAATTGTTCTGAAGATGATTATATTTATTTAAACAGTTGTATTTATGCAGGTAAAACAAATATACCTTTTGATTCTATAGTCAGTGACTTTTCCAGGGCATCGGAATTATATCAGCCTTTTTACGGTACAAATTGACTTTCATTCAAATTGAACCAGTGACCACTCATCAGTTCCACAACTTAGAGAAGCGCTCATCAGCTCTGCTGCTGTTGCCTGTAATTTAGGATAGGATTTTGCTCCACTTTTCCCTCTCAGAGATGGTTGAGGCCCAATAGCTCCTCAGGCTGTTTTCACATCTGTGCCTGTGTCATTATTTCCCCACTCTCAAGACCAGCCTAAGATTGACACTACTATTTTTACCACAGTGTCAACAGGCAGAGGTGAAATATACCGGACCCCCTTCTGGAAATTGATTGTTATGACCTGTGTGATCAGGTTGTCCCAGGTGTTTCTTTTGCTATTGACAGTAAGATAGGTAATCACTGTTGTTAAGGGGTTTTGACCCATCAAAATTAAGTATTTAATGCAGCCTGCTAATTCATGAGAAAGGTGATATTATGAATTGTATTGACAGTGTAATAAACACTGAAGAGAGTGATCAAGTTGTAGAATGGAGTGGGCACAGTCTGAGTCCTTGGAGTTGTCACAATCAGGTGCTTTTCCTTCTGTTGATGATGAATCACTTCCTTATTTTCTACCAATAGCTTGTTCATTCACAGAGAACCGTTCTTCCAATTAACTCATTAGTTGCTGCTCGCCCACTCTACTTGTGTTGCACTGACAGTGGCCCTGATGAAGGGATAAGTTGGTCATAATTCTTCACTATATTAATCATGTATCGTCATGTAAAAAAACAGACATCTTAGTTTTCCACAAACTGTGCCTCAGGTTGTTTTGTGAAGGCCGGTTTCATTTTATATTCTAGGGTAAGTTTGCATTTACTCATGTAATAGACCTTCTAAAATGAAAAGTTATACCTACATTTGCCTACTCACTGAATGCATTAAGCTAATCAGTGAGATCTCATGAGCATGATGAGTGAGTTTTCTCTCTGATAACATTTGAAAATCAACTCTTTTGAATGAAGTAAATGTCACAAAGCATGAGCAATCAGCAGATTAGTTTGATAGTGACAACAGGAATTTATTTTGCATTGCCCACATGAGTGCTGGAATAATGAAACCTAACAGGACGAGTAAGGGCAAGAGGACTCGTGTTGTTCCCTGTGTCCTTGCAGTCAGAGTAGTTTCCATATTCACATTGACGTTTTTAGTTCTAAAAGGCATGCACAAACAATTTTGTTATTCACTGCTGGTAATATCTAAACTTCTTCCATCTCCTTGGACTTAAAAAAAAAAATCAAGTTTGTAAAAAGTTCCAAATGACTAAATGTGACCGACTGGGATTTGAGTCATAAAGGCCTTAGGATAAGATCAGTGGCTGAGGTTGCTGTGTTGTACTTGTGTACGAGGGCCTTTCAGTTGAAGGGAGAGAGAGACAGAGACAGACTGGGGGAGACTGAGGAGGAGGGGGGAGGGAGGGGGAGGAGGGGGAGGAGGGGGAGGAGGAGGAGAGGAGGAGAGGAGTTCTGGGCTCTGTGCGATGCTTTGGCAAAGGCAGACAGGCTGCACTATCCTCTGGGGAAGATTCAATTATAAATGATGCTTCCACTCGGAGCCATCTTGGAATCCCTTATTCTTTAGGAGATCTTCTTCACCTAATCCTCAGCAGGGTTTGGTGTGGCCTGCCTCTGAAGTGATATGCCTTGCACACATTGTGTGTCATGCATTATGAATGATGGGAAGGAGACACTCATGTCCTAATTTCGCTCAGAGCAGTGTGAACATCAACACTCGAGCTGACAGAATGCTAATTTTCACCATAGAAAGGAGCGGGATTGAGTCAGGTTTTACACAGCTTTTGCGCACAAGTGTCCACACTATTTATTTGCAATCTTTGTGTGTTTACGTCAGCTCAAGCGTCTCCACCTTTGCTTCATGTCTTTGTTTGTCTGTCACATTTTTATTTTACCCAGCATGCTTCTGGATCTTACTTGTGTCATACCTCTTTTCCTTTCATCTCTGCAACGTCTCCCTCCCTTTTTCCAAGAATTCTACTGGTGGCAGTGTGCAGCATTAAAGTCGGCAGACAGGTCTTCTTTGTAGCCTTGAGTGCTGAGTGGATCTCAGCTGCATCCACCACCACCTCACCCCCTCCCACAAGCCTCTGAAATCCTTCTCAGACCCCCTTCCCTCTTCCTTATCCTCCTCCTTTTCCAACCAGAGAGAATAGGAGTTGACATCTCCAGAGAACCGAGAAAAAAATCATTTAAAGCCCTTCCTCTCTGTCCACTCGCTGCTACAACAGTGAGGAGTGTCAGTAATGCAGCAGGAGGGGGGAGACAGGGAGGCGAGGGCGGGCGGGTGAGACTTGCTATCTGAGTTTTCGCAGTAATGAGGGGAGAGTTGTTATGGCTCACCTTCTGCTGTTCAAGTCAGTGAGTGTATGTGTGGGTATTTTCACTTCTGTGTACTCAAGTTTGCGCCTTCGCAGTGATACATGAAGTGAGGATACATGACTGTTTGGTTAATAGGCGTCTGTGAGTCGATCCGCCTGTTCTTCTGCAGGGATCTGAGGTGGACTTGACATGCCTGTGAGTAAAGAACACATTCGTTTTCCTGCGGAGCATCTCGGGCTCACATCTACTGCACTCCTCTCTCTCTATCTCAGTGACTCTATTCTCCATTTCTGTCCTCCTTCCTGCTGCAAAGGAAGACTCCTCCACTTTTTTACTCCTGTACTCTCCTCACATCTTGCTTGTTCCTCAGCAACATGATACAGATGGCAAATCAAGCTGTCTGTAATGGAAATATGTCAAGTATGTCCCCCAATCAGTGAAGTGTGACAAAAAAGATAAGCTGGGTTTGACTGAGCCATGCTACCATGTGTTGTAGCACTGAAAGTTGTTGCGTGTAAAGTGATTTTGAAGCTCAAAACTAGAGATAGAATAATGTGTTATGGAGAACATCCATCAATGCTCAGGCAGTCAACTAGTTCATGAAATGAGCGTTACATTTTATGTTCCTAAGAGGTCTTGTTAGTTTCTTTTACCCATTGACTGTATATTAACATGGACGACACACCTTCATCCACTCTCATTTTAAGAAGAGAAGCCAAAATCCTGCCTCGATGGGCAAACTGACATATTGTGCTGGTGATGTATTTTGGAGCCAAGGCATGCAAGGGATTGAGTGACATCACAACCCTTCTGCAAAACACATTTAACTCACTGTTAACACAGCAAGCATCCCTCAGGTCAGTACAGGCCTGAGTGTCTGACACTCATGGTCATAAAAATGTAAATTACTCTTGTTTAAGTGTTTGTTCCGTTTCCTCCTCCTGTTCCTCCTACCCTGCTAATCTAGGAAAAAATCACAGCAGAGCCGCATTTGTTAACAGAGCTGTCAATCATGATGTCACATCCCCTTTTTTAGCATCAGATAACCAATTCAAACTAAACTTCCCCAAAAAATATGAACACTTACACATTAAAAAGAATGATGAGAAGCTACAGTCATCGCAGAAATCATGTTTGACTTGATCAATCAATAAATCCACATAATTAATTTGTAATTATTTGTATCACTGTTAAATTGTCGAGTCATTTTCAACACCAGCAGGCTATATCTTGCAGACAAAACAACCAATTTGAGGCCGTTAACTTGAGCTCTTACTCCCCATTTCACCATCTAAACAATCATCAATGAATTGAGAGAGTAACTCAGATCAATCACTTAGGGATAAGTCCTTGATTGCAGCACCTTGCACAAGCACATTGTATTCCTGTGCCTTCTTACCACATCGGTTGTTTGCCGTTGCCTGCTCTCCCTCCGCAGCCAAGTGCAACAAAACCATCAGCCCTAAATTTCACTGCAGTACTGAGGCCTCAGCTTCTCTTGGCATTGTGGTGTAACTGTAGCTCAACCTCTGTAGTATTTGACTGCTCAATCCCAGCGAGCAGAGCTGCTGCCCAGAGGCTCAGACTTTATCATCCTGGCTACTGAAGCCGCTCTGCAGCCTGAGCAGCAGCAGCAGCACTGGCTGGCTTAGCCCCTGCCTCTCTGCCTCGCTTTGTTGCATTTGTTAGTGTGTGTTGGCTCATAAATTTAGAATATAACTCTGACAAAATGTTATACTATAAAGAATAATCCATACAATCCTCTGTATGCACTGTGGAGACTGGGAAATCACTTTTTAAGCTAAAATAAACAGTGTTGTCTTAGTGCCTGGTAGTTTCCTGCCACCTTCTGACATTGATTATAGTTTCCCTAAGTCTCACGTAAAGTTTCCTTCCGGCAATCAAACCTGATATCAAATAATGCCACACATAGCATTTTAATCAAGCTGAACATATTACAGCTAAAATAGCAATTTTGCAAAGGGCATACCTTGAAAAACCATAAACAAATGCTTTCAGTCCAGCTCTGTGTGTATTTTACCGCCTGGTTGCAGCACATACATCATAATACTCTGGCTGCTTGCGCAGTTCTGCATGCTGTGTCCATTCCTTCTCAGTTTTTCTCCCACTTCTATTACTCCTGTTTTTTGGCGCGTGAATCCATACAGTGTTGTAATGCTACAGCTTATTATAAGAGAGAAACAGACAGTGTAAATCATTCAAGGCTGGCTGTTTTCTTTACACAGCCATTTTTCACATAACACCGCCCATCATCAATCATAGTCTGCATATCGTTCAGTGTCGCTGATGAGAGATGGGACACATGGCCACCATTTGTGGTGAAGATGTAGACGTAAGACACAATATGTAGTGTGTGTGTGTGTGTGTGTCTTTGTGTGTGTATGTGTCTTTGTGTGTGTGTGTGTGTGTGTGTCTGTCTGTCTGTCTGTCTGTCTGTCTGTCTGTCTGTCTGTCTGTCTGTCTGTCTGTCTGTGTTTGAAAGTTATAAAATACATAACAGTCCAACTGCAAACTCAACATCTTCAGTATTTCAGCAATTTTCTATAAACTTTCTTCTGACAGTTGACTGAGGATCCAGAGAGAGAGAGAGAGAGAGAGAGCGTTCAGTCATTGGTCTCGTCCCTCACTGTATTCCAGCGGGGAGAGGCAACAGTTGGAAATCTGAATTATGAAATGATAAAAGGTTGTAAAATGGAGATAAATCCCAGTGATTACACAGTTCAGTATCTCAAAATTCGATTCCTCCGCCAATGATTCCTTATTGTTGCTGTGTGAAGGACAGCAAGCCTAATAATTCCCCATGTATGAAGCACGAGAAGGGAAAGCATTGTGATGATAGACTTCTTTTGAACATGATTGAGGAGGCAATTACATTTTTGCATCTCACTTTCAGGAATTTTCTTTTTTCAGGCTCCTTTTTTTCTTTTTTCCCTCATTCTCCGATGGCAGAAAATTCGACCACATCAAACTGTGTTTGTCTTCTTTTTTCCATCCCCTGGGGTGCCAGTGCTGCAGAAAGCCCAAGAGATAACAAGGGGAAAGACATAAAAGCACATAAACAACACACACCAAGGAGAAAGGAGAGGAAGTGTGTGTGTGTGTGTGTGTGTGTGTGTGTGTGTGTGTGTGTGTGTGTGTGTGTGTGTGTGTGTGTGTGTGTGTGTGTGTGTGTGTGTGTGTGTGTGCAGAAGTTGAGACTCATGTGTCTATGCAGATTGGTTCAGTGCGAGCGTGTGCGTGCATACTTACACAGAGACTTACTGTTTTAAACATTTACCCACTGCAGCTCTGTTTTCTGGGATGCTGGCAGCGGCACCTGTTTCTTTGTGGCCACCCAAACAGACATGCACACACACACACGCCACCCAAACTTAGTAAAAAAAAAAAAAACACACTCTCGACCACTGCCTCCATTTTCAGACAGACAGTTGTGGTCTTGTACTGTATGTCCTCCACCAGCTGCCTGTAAACAGCGTTTTATCTCAGCATGGTGTGAAGCATGAATATAACCAATTACACAGTTCTAACACGCATGCACCGCGGCATCTGCTCCTCTTTTTACAATTGAATAGACAGTATTGATGTCATATACACTTTCAATGTGACAGATAGAAAGGGAGCAGAAAAAGCAGACCTGCTCATAAATGTTGTAGGTAAAAGGTTCTTGAGATGTGTTTTTCCTGGAGTTCTCTTGACGTTTTCTCAGCTCTGAATTTCCCGCTGGTCAAGTATATTGAAACTGGTGACCTTCAGTCACTCCTGGCTCTGTGTGAAAAAACCTCTCCCTTTTTTCTCCTTCTTTAATGTCACGTGGGGAGCCTGAAGGACAGGACATAGTTCTGTTTTGCAGACAGGTGTCCTGACCTTCTGTCTGCACTCCCACGCCTCAGGGGACCTCGGCGAAATAGAGGCCAAGGCTTTGACCTAGTCTCTCATCTACAGTTTGTCTCTAAACGGAGGAGCACTGCAGATGCAATGAATCACCAGAAACACTGGAGAGTAATGCATCAGTGCTATGCCAGTGTTTCAAAACCTAGAGCACAGATTTTTTTTGCACCAAGAGTAATTTATGGTTACACAGATTCTGTATAAAGATGTAGAGTTTGTAAGCTAATGACATGATTTTCAGTATTAGAAACTTCCTGGTTTCTGTTTGTACTTTGAGTTGAGTTGTCCTTTAGTGGTCCAGTTGTGTACACCCCTGCATACTAGTTCCGGCAGGAAACTTGAGCTGCACTGATTTCACATTAAACATGCATCATCCTCACATTACAAACATACCCCCCATTTTGTGTTCTATTCACGCTGCATGATTTCCAGTCTCTGCGTCTACTCTGCCTTCGCCACCACTGCCCTGAATAAGGGCTGCACTCAAACTTTCAGCCCCACCTCCAACCCAGCATTCAACTGTAGGCTCTGACTGTGTGGGGTTGTGATATTATCTCATCAATTTTTGATTCCTGCATGTAGAAAATAAAAACTGCGAGGAGTGATGAGGTTGCCAACTTTGAAATGTGAGCTGTCTGACTGGAATATTCTTTATAGAAAGCAAAAGCAGCAAAATTCACTGGCTGCAATGCAATACCACAATGCAATATAAAGCTACCTTTTCTATTATCTTTTGCTTTTTACCAGATACACTAACCCGTCATCAGCATACAGTTGCAGCAAACATACTACTCTTATATGTGACCTTTCAATACAAACTCCATTCTTGCGTCTCAAATTGCCTATCAGACCGTAAACGACAGCAGCACCTAAAAGTCTTGATCGGTCATACAAGTCATACAATGCTAGCTGCTGACTACAGTGGAAGCCCTGAGGAGTTGGCCCTAGTAGGTTTCCAGAGGCTGTATAATCTTTAAACATTAGCCAATGGGTTCATAGACTTACAAGCGATCAATAAAAACACAAATTTTCTTTCATAGGCCCTTCTTTGTCTCATCACTACACTAACAAATCAATGGAGCACCCATATGCTACAATTCAATTTCAAATGGCCCCCCTCTGATACCCACTGGCCAAGGCAAGATTGCATTATTCAAAGATGGAGATGAAAGTCCCCTCTGATCCACCAAAATAACATCTTGTGCAGTAATGTGTTATAGATGTGATTCTTTTGATGATATTTTCCTTGTGGTCGGGCTTTTCACCAGGGCTTCATGGCTGTGAGAAGCACATATGTTACATGCTTTCATTTCTGCTCGTCACATCATTTCCACTTTGTAAGAAACTGCAGTAGCAAGTTTTCATTGCCCATCTGTGAAACAACGCCAAGAATAACCACAAGAGAAGATTAAAAGTCAGGTATAATTAAGTGACTCAAAAATGGTTACAAAAATGACAAACTTTGGGGAGTCATTTCACAGTTATTTTCCAGGAAGCACACATCAAATTAATTTTTTTTCCCCTAATTGCCTAAATGACCATTGGAGAATGTATTGTCAAGGTCCTTATTACAAAGTTACCAAGCAAACCAAAGAGCACAAAAGGCATACAAGCCCATCTCTGACACTCTATTTCTGACGTCTCTTTTCTTTAGCGGTTATCTTTTTAATAAACCATTTCTTCCCAAACTTAAAACCTTTCTTTGTTGTGGCCTTTTGCAGTTTTCATTGCACGCACTTTTTAGAAGATGTTGCTCAAGTACTAATGTAAGATGTTGTTGCCAATGAAGAGGACTTACAGAGGCTAAACATTGAAAGCATTAGGAACGAGTGGATTCATTTAATCTGAACAAAGAAAAGCTTTTTCATTTCGCAGCCTGCTCTTATCTAATTTTTAATATCCTTTAATGAACAAAACAAAACCTTGAACATAACATTGTTTGTCAGTAGTTAGAGGCCAGGTTAATGCCCGAGGAGGTGTTAGTAGAAGTAATTGTGAGTCTGCATGCTGAAATATGGTAGACAAGTTAAAATTTTCCATTGCTTACACTTATTTCTCACTAATAAGTCTCCCTGAAAAAGCGTGGAAATTCATTCTATTGCTGCTCCTCATACCCACACTCGAGTGAAGTTATTCAAATAGAACTCTTGACCTTGGGAGTTTAGCCTAGCCGCCACATTTCTACATTTCCTCTCAGTTGCTAACCATCCATGAAAGTTCTTTTTTCTCTGCTGAAATCTTGAGATGAGTATCTGAGATGATGCCACACTTGATAGTTTTCGCACACTGAATGCATGAATTGAAATGCGGCGGACTTCCTCTCTGTGTGGAAATACAGCCGGTGCAGTCTGGGCCTGGCGGCTTGTTTGAGAAATGTGCAACATTTTGGCGATCTCGGGTTCTCTCTCTTCTCTGTACTTGTGCAGATAATCACCCACTTGTGTGAATGTGTGTGAGAAGGCATCGTGTTCAGCCTGTTTGTGTGTGCACACGTGTTTGCACACTTTTATACTTACAGCGTGCATCTGTGCTCCCTTCCTGTGTGTGTGTGTGTGTGTGTGTGTGTGTGTGTGTGTGTGTGTGTGTGTGTGTGTGTGTGTGTGTGTGTGTGTGTGTGTGTGTGTGTGTGTGTGTGTGTGTGTGTGTGTGTGTGTGTGTTTGTGTCAGATGGTGTGCATGTGGCTGCCTGTGTGTTTCATGCCTAACATTGTCTTCTTGAAACACTAAGCAAATCTCCTCAATGTGATAATTGGCTCCCCGGGGTGCCTGTATCTTTCTGCTCATCATCGTCATCCCCTCCAGAAAAAAAAGTGTGTGTGTGTGTGATGAGATAGGCGAAGTTTGCCGGGGAAACTGATCCCAAGTCTGCCCAAACACTTTTGGCGAGACGAAACTTTAAGGCAATGAGACAGCGGGGCCAGATCCTGTGCAACCTGGCTGCAGGCTTCTGTGTTCCGTTTGTCTTTGGCATAAGGCCTTGTTTTCAGCCAGACGAGATGCCATGGAGGATACGAGCTATTTGTGGCAGGTGATACATAATGCAACCATCAGCTGCAATTGCTGCAATGTCATCGAGAGCAATTGAGAGATGCTATTGTTTCTCTTTAGGAGAAAAAAAGAACTCTTGTAGGGAGACGTCTGTGTTAAACCAGCCTTGTTCAGTTATCAGTTACAAGCAGTGAAAGCAGTTGTTTGAGGCGTGGGATGCCTCACTTGTTTAGATATTTTTCATGTCATATGGAACGACCTTAGCCGGTGGTTTGCATTGCTGGCACCTGAGGTGAGTGAAATGCAGCCCCATTTGAGCGCCTGAAGGCGAATAGAGACACTCATCCGGTGGATGGAGTCGCTCTCTCCCTCTCTCTCTCTCTCTAACTCCCTCGCATCCATATGTTCCCGCAGTCTCCAGGGGATTGTGGACCACAGAGCAGATTGTTGGACGCTTCATAGGGGGAAACAGTGGGACAGCTGGGCACCCATCACAAGGCCAAACAGATGTTCAGGTGACTTGGAGAGGAAGTGATTGGAAAAGAGAGGAGCGACAGGCGGGGAGAGAGACAGGGGTAGAGAGGTGATGTGGAAGAGAGGAACGCTGAGGGATGGTGGAGGCAGGAGAAATGAATAAATAAATTGATTCAAGAACTCAGAGACTTCATTAGAAATCCCCTGTCAGTCTCTGAGGTGGGCCAAATGCTTCCCACTTTCCTGAGGCCACAGGAGTCTGTTTGGTCTTCCATATTGATCCACCCACCAGTCTATCTGCTGTAGGTCTAATGCCTTTGATCTCTTGATTATCTTTGCCTAAATGTGGACAAGATGGCTTAGCAGCTCCAGGATTCAGTGCTTTAACTCGAACACACCTTAGGGAGTGTTTGGAGGTTGGGATCGAGTCCAAACCTGCAACCATATAATGAAACTTTTTTTTTTTTCTGTTCCACATGATTAAAAAAAAATTAACTCACAAAAAACTCTCACAGATATAGTGGCAGAGGGCCCAGCTTGATCCAATCAAAGCTTCTAATCTGACACAAATCTGCATCATGGCTGATGTAATAACAAAAAATTTCATTTTAGCGAGCCGCTCGCTGCCGCAGAGTCACTTTTTTTCCTACACTGCATTTGTCAAATTAAACTCCACGAAGGGTCTTCGATTTTTTTCCCCCTTCTCTGCTTTCTTCATGCCAGCCTTTGTTCTTTGGTTGCAGGTCTCATATATAATACATGAGGATTGGGAGACTTATCCTGTTCTGGCCATACTGGCTGTTATTCCCTGGAAAGAGACTATATTTAAGCAGGGATAGGTCAGGGATGGCGTCGAGGGAGCTGCTGACTTCTACCCAAAAGGTGGTGTTGGCTGAATACCATTAAAAACCAAAAATAGATTTCGACGCAATTACATTGTGGCAGCGGCAAGGTGGCTGTAAAGGAGTTACAGTCGAGTTAGACTTTAATGGAAGTAGTTTGGAGCCGGTTTTATCAGAAATGTGTCTCGTTGGTGCCGACATTGTGCTCCCTCGTGTCTTGTTTCTGTATGTTTATACATCGCAAAATTTAATTCTGCCCTATCACTTTTTATCAGCCTCTTTTCTCCTAGAACAAATCTAATGTCTGCTCTTTTTTACTTCCTGTGTTTCCGCAGCTGGCACCACGTATATCTTTGGAAAAGGAGGGGGTCTGATCATGTACACATGGCCCAACAATGAGAGGCCAAGCACACGGACAGATCGGCTGGCTGTGGGCTTCAGCACTACAATCAAAGACGGCATCCTGGTCCGCATCGACAGTGCCCCACGTCTGGGTGACTACATCATGCTCCATATTGTAAGTAGTGATGTTTCTCTTAGCACTTAGCAGCATTATTTAACAGTTAAAAATCAAATCCACTTGATGCGGGGTATTTATTTAATCAGATTGAGGCTAAACATCTGGCAGGAGCTAATTATGAGCTGTTTTCCAGCCTTTTTAGCACCTTGTTATCACAATTAATTCATCTGAGCGTGTTTATTGACACAAGGACTCGTGTCTCTAGAATTACAACCACAGGATGATGACTACAAACAAACCTGCGAATCAATCCTCAAGGTTTTCTTTTTGCAGGCCGAGCTCAGCCCATCATGCTCGGACTGAATTATACAAACAGTGCAGATCTATAAAAGAAAAAAAGATAACTTACTCCCCGACTCTGAGGCTCTGCTCGCCATCCTCTTCCAGAATAACCCCTCTTCTCCACCGTTCTAACTGACTCCCGGCATGAATAATGAATGCAGCTCTCCATACATATGCAGTGTGTTCACGCATGTTGGAGATACATGATAGAAGCGAGGAGCTGGGGGTTGGAGTTCTTGGCTGGTGGACTGCGCATCTGAGCAGCATCTTAATAATCCCACTTTGTGACCTTGTGTTTGACTCGTTTACATAAGCATTAAGTATTTACATAATCATCAACAGCAGCTAGCTGAATGCGGAGTGACAAGACAGAAGGATGGAGATCTGTAGAGAAGGCGGTGGCGGTGGTGGTGATGGTGGTTGTTGAAGTGGGGGTGTGAGAGAGTTTTGCTGCTGACGGCATGCAAAAAAAAAAAAAAAAGATGTGATGATGAGGAGGAGCTACAGTTGCTAAAGCAGATTGAAAGTATTTTTCTTCTTAAAGAGCTCCCCTCATCTCCTGAGTGCCGGCCATGTGGTACAGAAAAGCAGCCATCTGCTCTGCAAAGATGAGGGCCAACAGAAGCATTTCTGAGCTGCTTTTACAGTATAGAGAGAAAATGTGAAAGTGTGTGTGTGTGTGTGTGTGTGTGTGTGTGTGTGTGTGTGTGTGTGTGTGTGTGTGTGTGTGTGTGTGTGTGTGTGTGTGTGTGTGTGTGTGTGTGTGTGTGTGTGTGTGTGTGTGTGTGTGTGTGTGTGTAGGTGAAGGTGAAGGTGAGAGGAAAATGTGGGAAAGCTTGCATGGAGAGAAAATCATAAAGATGTACAGTAGCTCGAGAGGAGGATGTCAGAATCGCCTCCCCGAGTCGCTAACCAACTGAGTAATTGCAGGAACCACTAAAGGAGGGGAAAGAAATGCATTTTTAATTCAGCTTGTTTTGATATCAGATCGCAGCTAGCCAAGCAGGGTTTCTCTCGTAATTTGGCTGTGAGACATTTGGTGTCGAACGTCTTCATTCCTCCAGCCTCATGGTGCTAATGAATTTATTAATAGAAAAAAAGGAACTGGAGATTTCTCTTATTCATTTAGAGAAACGGCATGTGCTAAAAAATATTTTTGACGTTTTTCTATTTTTTGTTGTTGTTTGCTTTGCCCCCCCAAAAAAGCACTTCTAATAGGTCAGATCTTTTACTGACGGTCTACAGAGCACAAACCAAGTGGCTAATATTTAATATATACAGTGATTGAACCTCAAGCTAGGGATTCCTAGACTGGGCCATGCTACGGAGCCCTTAAAAAGCATTAACCTCTAATCGGGACCTCCCTTGAAAATGTTCCTTAATCCCTTGTACAACACTGTGAAAATATCATAACTTAAACAGAAGGCTTCTGAAGTTAATTCCTATTTCATTAATATTTGCTGTTTTTATTCTGAACTGATTTCATTCAAGGTTATTTTTTGTAAACAGTCTTTACGTTTCTGTCGTAAAGAAATCAAACAGGAACAGTTAAAGGGAATTTACTTTGTTGCTTTTTTCTCTCTTGATTTTCATTCATTACATTCAATATGTATCTCTTCTGCCTTCAATAGTCTTTGTAACAAAAATTGACAGAAATAGAAACAACAATGTAAAATCCTGTGCAGCCTAGCCTTCTGCAATGCCAATTGCTGTCTTCAAGAGGGGAAGGAAAAAGCTTTTGAAATGGTTGTTGATCAATCATTGATCAACAAACAATGGTTAAATGCAGATCAATCATTGCTGATGCTTTCCAGGAAGTCGGGAAATCTAAGCACTGATTGGCTTTTATAACAGTGACAGGAACGTCTGTCGCTCAAGTTAATTTTTTTGATGTAGTGTTTTGTTAGCTGCACTTGCATGAAGATATCTGATATAGAGATGAATAATCCAACATTAATTCACCACTGACAGAGCTCTGGGTGTGGTTATGGCGGTGTACTTTCCACCTGCTTTCTCTTTACATGGACTGTTTTAAATGCATACACCAAAGCCTATTGGGACATGATTGGTTGATACTGCTTGGACTACAAACAAAAACCAGATACCCCCCATGCTGAAAATCGAGGCCCTGTATAAAGGTTCAGATCCCCACCCAACGATCCCTGAGTTGGGACCTCTACTTTAAAAAAAGTTCCCTAAACAATTGAATACTTTGCTGAAAATCAGGACACAACTACTAGATTCACTTTCTCCAAAAACATTATACCTCTATTGAACAAATGAAGCAAGCTGGACTCTTTGCCACAGGTGAACTGTAAATAATTGATCAGACCTTGAGTGAATATTTAGCAGGGATGCTTCATCTGGAGGAAAATAAACCACTGCTTGATCTCTCTTCTTATGTTACAAATGTTAACAGTGCTTATTTTACACTCTTGTTCTATAGCTGTGGGAATACTGGATCTCCAGCAAGGATCCCTCAATAACTCACTGTTCAATCTGCAGCTAAAACAACTCTGCTGCCTCGATGAGTTTAATGTGCGATAGAAATGCTTTTAAATCAGCGGATATTCCAAACGTGGCTGAAATGTCATTGGATAACAACTCCTAATGACAGTCGTCAGGTCATCGCTGTCAGCATTTTGCGTTCAGTAATGAATCTGGAGGAAAAGGTTAAAGGCATTATGCCTGTCCATTCCTGATATATGTCTAGCCAAAGGTCTTAACAGGCCCAGGGACATTACCTTAGCCTTTGCCATTATTAGGTCACCACTTGAGAATCAGCACACCTAAGTCCAGATACATTACATACGCTTTAATGTTTTTGATTGCTCAGTATGTGACAAGGTAAAGTTAAGGAGGAGATAAATACCCTCTGAGATACTTTTAGCTTTTTCAGTCAAACTTAAGCATGAATGTCTTTGATTAGCCTTAAATTTAACCTAAGTATCTCATGCTTGCTGATTATTCTGACAAAAAAAAATGGTCGTACATAAACATGCAGAGCCGAGAGCGCAGAGAGAAACAGACATTTTGAGGCAAGACCTAATCACTGACTCCCTCCTTAGTCTCCCTTTGTCTCTCTCTCTCTCTCTCTCTCTCTCTCTCTCTCTCTCTCACTCTCTCTCTCTCTCTCTCTCTCTCGCTTTTTTCATTATCTCCTCTCCGTGATTAGCTTACGGCTTGTTTGGCAATCATGAATTAAAATGCTGATTGTAGTGTTTACATTTTAACTGCTAAGAACAACTGCATGCTTGGTTGGAAATCTGAGGGGCAATTTGGGGTAATTTGCAGAGGTGAGCACGACATTTTACAACCTCTGGTGTTTCATTTGCATGTTCATTTACATTCGGAGTTCTCACACAAAGGGTGCAACCGATGAGGATCTTTGTCAGGCAGCGTCTTTTGTTTCATGTAGCAGAGACAGAGATCACCTGAATCCACAGAGACATTTATATTGCAAGTGGCATTTCAGTGTAAGGTGAGTCAAAAGGGGGGCTTATTGCAGTAGTGCTGGGATTTGTGGAAGTATAGGTGAGTGTGTATGCTGGATACGTTAAGGTGTGCAGTGTTAAGATTAAATCCATGACAGAAACACTAATCCCCGGACTAGATGTGCCAGTAATGACTCACAGTCTCTCACCAGGGACTGCGCTTGACTGCAGGTTAGAGATTACACGAGACATGCTCACATGCACAAACACATTATGAAATCCTCTAGAATCTCATCTCTACTACATCATCTTGGGGAAACTTGTTTTTTTATTATAAGTTGCAACAAACAGTCAATATGAGACAGTTAACTAAGCATGTTCAAAGAAACCATGCAGTTTTGGAGACTTTGACGTAACCTTGTTCTAGTGATAAATGTGCTCAGGAAAGTAAATTGTATTAAAGGTTGAATTTTCAAACCTGCCACAGCATTGTCTGGATAAACAAAGGAAATCAGCCCCTTCTTTCCCTTTGAAGAAACAGCCTCTTCAATGGGGTATCATCAATTTTAATCACTGAAGGCTGGCAGGAAACTCAAGGTAAACAACAGTTGGATATTATGGATGCAGCTATTTTATATATTAACCAGAATGCATCTTGTTCTTTTTAAGATAAAGTCTATTTTCTTGAAAGGAGAAGTCCATTATGGTGGTTACATTGAGGGACAGGAAAGACAGACAGAGAGAGAGGGAGGAGGATATCATGCCTCGGAAGTCCTGACAGGAACATTGTACGTGCCTCAGTCACCAGAGAGACCCCATCTCCTCTCTTTAACGTTGTTTGAACACTACAGCAGAGTCATGTAAGGCAAATGAATCCCGGCTCATCATAGCTCCAGCGAGCCCAGATGAAATCAACCTCTGCTGAGTCGTTACATGACAAGTCGGAGTCAGGCGAGGCTGCAATAGAGAACGCTCTGTCAAGTCATGTCTGGCAGCTCTTTTGGTTTCCAATTAAGGGTGAAAATCACGACGAGACAGCTGCAGGTAAGGACCCCGCTAGGGCTGCAACACATTCTCTGTTACAGGTAGCTTAAAATATGCCATTCTCCATACAGAGCTGCCACAAAGAAAACTTCAACTGCAAATTTATGTATGAATGTGTCATTTTAACTTTCTACATCTGAGCTGTTTTTGCTTGAAGAACAAATTTTGTTGCTGTCATTTAATTCTAATGTCCACATTTCACACTTGATAGGGATTATCTCAGTTATCAATCAACCAATCAGCTTTGCATCTAAGTTATCTCAGGACCCTTTACAAAAAGAACAAGTCCAAGCTGTACTCTTGTTCATAGCATATAAAGAGAACCAATACTTTTACATCATGAGCAAGAATTTCACATCAGTGGCAAGGGCAGACTCCCATTCAATAGGCAGAAACTTTGAGCAGAACCAGAGTCATTGTTGGACAGCCGCTTTCCATGAATGGACAACCAGGAGAATGGAATAAAAGTAGAGTCCAACGTTATTTAATAAAGCAGCATTTTAAAAAAAAAGATATGATTTAAATTTGTGTTGGAAGCTCCGGAGAAGATCTTTCATTTTGTGTTGGTTTTAGCGCCCCCTGTGGACAAAGCAAGCCTCCTACCTATCTGCCATATATGTATAGTGTTTTATAACAAAAAGTCCCATTCTGCCTTCTTTTACATTCAAATGTAACACTTATTGTGAATATTTGGTATGGAAGATGTAAAAAAGGCTTATACTTAAGCGGGATTATTCCCGTTTTCTGGCAGTGACCTGTGGCAGCAGCTAAAGGCGTTAAAAATCACTGAAGAAAAATTGCAGTTATGTTGCTGATGGTGCGGTTTTGCTTTTGTGGGTCATACAGAGGCATGAGTTTTAACTTCAGTCTGTTTCATAGCCATTTAAGAACTCCTCACAGGACTTTTGACATCACATTTAAAGGCACTTTAAGAATCATAAAGTCCTCTGCTTAACATCACCAAATTAATGCACAGATTCTCCACGTCTTAGCATGCACATCCACAACTCCCACATTCAGCCCTTCATTTCCAGGTATCTTAAATTATCGCTGCCTTTAAAGGTGACATATCATGCAAAATTGACTTTTTAATGGTTCTCTACCTGAAATATGTGTCCCTGGCATGTCTACAAACCCCCCGAGAATGAAAGGTGATGTCTTCACCTTTCTGTAAATGTGTGTTGAAACGAGCCGTTTCAGACTTCCGTGTTTTTGTTACGTAACAAGAATATCCGGTCTGTCACAGAGTCAGAGCTCGGAGCTTGTTCAGCCCATAGACTGTATAAAAATAATACTGAATCCCCCCTCCGTTTTTCATTACCTGCACAAATGTGTGCTAACAAGGAGCTTAGGAGGGAGGCATGCTAGTCGTAGGCTGTCTTAATAAACACAAAGGTCAGTTTTACTCCCCACGTCTGCAGATTTGAAGATCTAGTGGATGATTTTTATTTATCATGGATAAGTGCTAGCTCTAGTTAGCATAGCCACATAGTTCGTAGCTGTATACCAAGACACATGTCGACATACTGATAAATAAAACAACAAGAAACACTAAATCTGTGACCAATCCTTCAGAAAGGTCCTGCTGCAGGCGCCTCTCCGTCAGGATCAGATTCTGGATCAGATTCAGAGGGTTGAAGTAACGTGATCTCTGAGCAGCCGTGTATATTCAGCCAACATGTAAACATTAGATCAACGTGCCGGAGAGCCGAGGCACATCCACTTCCTGAGGGGGCCTGGTCAGAGAGAAAACAGAGTGTTCTGAGGAGGAGTGAAGAAGAGGGTTTTTCAGGCATGCCAAAATCTGATTTCAAAGTGTTTTTTTGAGCATAAACTTTAAAGACATGTTTTGGGGACCTCTTAGACCAATATATATTGATGAAAAAAGTGTGATATGTCACCTTTAAGGAAAGTACGTCGCCGACCAGTTTGGCTCATATTTTGTTACAGGGCGACGACACACAGAATTCCATTACCCACTTGAGGTTTCTGCTAATTTATACAGGGAAAATATGCAGCATAGTGGATAATTGAAAACCCAAGTGCAGACACTCTGACACAAGTTGTGTGGAATGAGATGAAAGTATGTGGAAGGTGGGTGCAATATTGCACCCGTATCCATTTTCCCTTCATCCTCACATGTGCTCCATGCATACATACAGTAGTGCATGTAAATTTGAATGCATTAATGCCTGAGTACAGATGCATAATTCATTCAGCTCTTCAACCACTCCTGTCTTCCCACATCCATCCATCAGTCATCCATCAGCCTTGTCTCTGTCTCTGTGTGTTTATGTCTAACATTGTCAGCTTCCACCTCCTCCCCCCCCCCCCCCCCCCCCCCCCCCCCCCCCCCCTCACTCCCTCCTTCTCCCTCTCCCTCTCCCTCTGACAGACCTAATATAGGATGTTTGATGTGTACCTGTGTGCATCAGCACGTATACGGCCAGCAATGTATTGCCTCTATCAAGTTACCCTACCTCGGCAGGGAAAGACAGATATTATCGTGGCTGTGGCTCATGGCCTCTGATAGCATTACAGCTTCTTATTTGAGTTTGTATTTCCTTACCGCCCACATTTGATTCCCCCTCGGAAATAGAGAGGTGGGGAAATATATCTAACAGCTGTTTTGCACGAATAGTTATATGCAGTACATGCAGTCAGTGTTATTGTAACCGTGATGAATAAGTATTTCTGTGAAGCTGAACCAGAGATTAATTTTTCTGATAAAACAGACTGTATCATGTCGCCTTCCTACTGTTATTCAAACAAGCAACTCATCAAATATTAATATCACAAGAACATTATGAACCCCAGCATAGGTTGCTTCTTATGACATCAATATATAATAGCAGATAATCGGCACTATACCATTACTGTTGACTTGATGACTCTTCACAGCAGGCTGAGCTTCGCTGGCACACCAGCAACCAGATGGTGAGTGCACATGTGTGGGCAGGGAAACCTTTACATGAGACAGAAGGTGCTCACATGAGATGCTGTAAAACACTGCATGATCATGAAGAATGATTGTTGCTTTTGGGATTCAATTTTTGATCGGTGAGTGGTTTTAAAAATCAGACAGGTTTGATTTTACTTACAGAATAAGCGTGACAGTATAGCTGTTTATGAAGATTTAAACAAACCTGTATTAAAAATTAATTAAGTTGTGATAAGTTTGGGCACATTAAAGCTTCTGTGAGGAGTTTGTAGCTTGCTCTGAAGAGACTGAAAATATACAGATGCTTCTATATGAGCTGCAAAAGCAAACCACCTTCAACTATGAGTTTGACAATCTGTGTAGTACTTTATAATGCCTGCAACTACGAAGCAATTAGCAACATGCTGCCACTGAACAAACATTCCCAATGAGGGTTCAGAGTGACACATCTGACAGTTTTTAGAAAGCAGGATGACATCTTTTTTTAAAAATACCACTTATCAATGTCCTGGACAATATCTGCAAGGAGTTAAAACATACCTCTGTGTCCACATTTGGTGCCAAGGTTTATTATAGAGTGAAATGTTTCCCAAAGTGGCTTCAAATACAGATGTTACTGCTCCTAATCGATGACATGTTTGCTCCAACTTTCCATCATACAAAGCTAACACTATTTATGTTCGGAAACCTAGCAGTCCATCTCATCCAACGATAACAATCCCATTACTTAACTCAACTCAGCCAATAAGAAGTACCGCATTTGACCACTGCTGAACATCACACAGCCGTAATCATTGTGAATTAGTAACACCTGTGCTTTCACTACTGTAAATAGGAAATATGTGCCTAATTTTTGTGGCATTAAAACCTGAGACAGTGGCATTATATACATTAATCACTGAAACAGTGAACTGAATGATGACACCTACAAAAGTCTGCTACATTAACAATTACATCTGGTCATTCCACTTAAACATATATGAACTGGTGTTGTACTAAAGTGTTCAGGCATTAGACATTGAAATAATGCTACCTTGCCTCAAGGCAGGTGAGTAAATAAGAGCTGGTAATTACACTAACTTTATTTTATTGATGAATATGTACCATATGATCACAGTATTAACCGAAATAGCATGACTTCAGGGTACATTTCTTGTTATTGCAACAGAGCTTTGGGATTTTGGAGTGTAAGACCTTTAGGC
The DNA here is from genome assembly GCF_009762535.1 of Notolabrus celidotus. NCBI lineage: Eukaryota > Metazoa > Chordata > Actinopteri > Labriformes > Labridae > Notolabrus > Notolabrus celidotus. The sequence goes on from NC_048284.1 coordinate 25,772,594, forward strand.
AGTTGCCTGTACTTGCTTTTTGGTAGTCCAGACTGACCAGTAATGCACAAGCAGCAAAAGTAAATGCATTTAATTTCTTCTTAATGTAAGCTGTATTTTAAAAGGAGAGCTAGGCTTCAAATATCTCCTGTGATTTTTCAAAAATAGGCCTCATCCACCTTGATGGTGCAGTCTCTTCCCGCCCTGAAGGGATTATGCCTTTATCTGCAGAGGACAGGACAGTTAATAAGACAGGGAACCGGGGAAGAGAGTGGGGAATGACATGCAGTCAAGGGGCTGCAGTTAAAAACCTGTCCCAGGCCGCCCACTTCCAGGACTATAACCTCTGTATATGTGGTGCTAAACCGGTGCCCTAAATGTCACAACCTTTAACATTGCTCCTATTGTCAACAACTTAGAGGTGAACTGTTGACTGGGCTGCAGGACAGGATCTTGCTCCACTTTTCTTGATCAGAGATGATCGGTACCCACTAGCTCCTCGGGTTGCTCTCAGATCGCTAACCACTGTTTCCCCAACTCCACTCTCAAGACTGAGAGGGAAATTAAGATTTTTGCCACAGTGTCAACAGGCAGAGGTGAAATGTGCCGGACCCCTCTGAAGGGATTAATTTGAAGTGATGTGTGATGTTTGGGACCAGGTTGTCTGTGGCATCACTTTTGCTTTTAAGAATTAATTACTGTTGTTGAGGAGATTTGGCCAATCTGACTCAAGTTTTTAACCCATATTATTAGTAAAAAAGCTGGGTAAAACTAAACCATGTCGCTCTATTAGAACACATAAGGGGTAAGGACTTCACAAAGGACTTAATTGAATATAATCTTTACAAGAGATAGTCATTAAGCAATTGACACAAAAAAATATGAATGTTAAATTTCTCTTTCTAGCTGAATGCTGCTGAATTGACGTCTTCATGTGATCTATTTGCAGTTATGTTTGTGAGTTGACACAGAATAATTACGGGCGGAGGTTGAGAGTTTGGTGCCTGGGGGTCATCAATGATTAATAACTTCGACAGGCGTCTTCACATTAAGTAGAGCTACAGAAGAAGGCGCTCACACACCTAAATGAACATTACACAGAAACCCTTTTTGTGTCTTGTGTTTTCTCAAACCGCCCATGCCTGAATACACAAAAAACATATGTAACACAAGCTCTCGCACTTTTTATTCCTCCCTCTCTACACACCCGCCCACATGCTCCTTTTCTCACTTATTGTCACACTCTCAGCTATGGCCATGTACATAAATAAACACACACACATAACATGCACATACACACATACACACACACCTCCACAGGCTTCTTCAACAAATTCTCACACCACTGGCGCTGACACTCCAAACATGATACGAGGGCTCTTCGGGGACATCTCTGCCTGTCAGTCATCCACGTCAATGAAAAGGCACTTCGGGGGGAACAGTTTATGTAGCAGACACTCTGCCACACAAACACACACTGGCACATACACATCCCTCTCCCTACTCTATTTCATGAGAGCAACAGCGAGTAAAAACTGCAAGCGTTGGACAAACAGAGCCACATTATTACAATGTCCTTGCGTGGTCGGAGGCCTCAGCTCCGGCCTCAGTGATGTATTTTTTATGGATTTGGATGAAAAATTCAATGAGAAACAACAAACAGAGCGGTGCCTCCCTCTACTCACTTTGCTCTGACAGCCTCCCCTCTGGGGGATGCTCGTGTTTTCACAGCTTCATGGTAGGACATGAATCCCATTCTCACAGTGATGAAGAGACAAGAGGAGGAGATGAAGAGACAAGAGGAGGAGATGAAAGAGATAGAGTGTGGAGCGTCATGTACATCTAAAAGTAGAACAAATACAAGAGGCTGAAAGAAAAAAGAAGAGAAGAAGGGAACAAGAAGAGGTGTTAGAAAAGGAGGAATAGAGAGATATGGATATTTTATAATTCAGAGCAGGATCAGAGATGAACTTGGCTCAGATGGTCTCAGCACGTTTGCTTAGAATTCAGAATTACGTGTTGCTTTTCAGGTTGCACCTCAATACCCCCTTACCTCCCTCTTACCTTTCACCACTTCTCATCTCTCTTCTTTTTTGTTGCTGCTACAGAGCCACAGCACCATTGTATTCACACTAAAGGCAGGGTTGGTTGCTGGTAGCTGGTCAGTCAGTCTGTTTGAAAACCTCAGCTAAAGCTCCTTGTTGAGGCCAAAGTTAAAACTCACAGAGGTGTGGACTGAATATGGATGTCTGAAATATATTTTTTATATACTGTCCTTGCAACGAGATGCTCATATCAAAAGCATGGCAGCTAGTTGTTTAGTCCTTACAGTGAGCACAAGGCATATATTTTCTTGAAATGTATTAAAGAATTAACACTTTTCAAAACTGCAACAAAGCACACATTGCTCAAAGAATTACATATGAACAGATAGAAACAATGAGGCACAAAGTAGCACAATTCGCAAAACCAAAATATGCTTAGTCATACTGTTAGCCACTATCTTACAGCTCTGCCAAGCTAACAGTTAACTGAATTCATAAGCTTTAAAACTAACAACTGAAGTAATTATTACTTTACAACTTCTGCCTCTTACATCTACATCTAGTTAAAACCACTGTGCTCACAGACAAATAGGGTCCTATGCAACTAAACTGAAGATCATTTTAACCCCAAATCTTGTTTTTAGAAAGAAAAAAAAAAAAAATGGCAATAAAGATAAACTCACCCAATAAAGTGAGGCAGGTTGTTGTGTTTAATAGATTTAAATGAAATCATGTTTTCAATGTCTTTGGAAGTCAATTTTCACAATTAAATTTGATTAAGTATTGTAACATGTCTTAATGAAGTACTTATATTATCAGTAGTTCAAGGATAATTAAAATAAACTGCAGTCTTTTGGACAGGTGGTGGACTAGTAATGGACCAGAAGAGAGCAGCTTCAAAACAGAACCGAACTTGACCTTATTTAAAAACCACTTTACTACCAAAAAATGATGTTCATACAATATGTTACTCGGAATGGCCCAGCCAAGGTCCCTTCTAAGTTTCATAATACATATTGCTTTGTCTGTAATAACAAAGGAATAGTGAAATGTCTGAGTAGAAAATGTACCTAAATAAATGCTAGCTAGTGGTAACCTAGCACATTTTGAAGATTTAAGTTACCAGAAGGCAAGTGAGGAACAAATGAGGAATATTCTTTAAAGGCTAAAAAATCAACAATTGTAATAATAGTGAGGCATTTTCGTAGAGAGTGAAAAACAGGATTTACAATTAACAACACAAAATAAGTGACTTTGGCTTTGTATACATCTTCTCAAAACCCTTTCACCTGCTGCTCCAGCACCAAGCTAAAATACCATTGTTCTCTCCACTTAGAGCAATAATCTAGTATTAACCTTTTAACGAAAGTCCAGAAAAGACAAGCAGACAAATCTCCCTAAGTATCAAAAGGGACATTTTCTCATGTGCTGTTATTATTGATTTCATATTATCCTTCATTGCCACAGTATGTAGTCAGTATAATAATCATCAGATAACAAGTGCATTCTGTCAGTGGGAGTCCTCACTTCACATCCTGTAGTCTTATAGCTGCACTGTCTTTGATGCAGACAGATGTTCCCCAGGATAAAAGCACTTCACTTCACTTAGCGGCATCATTTTATAATTTCCTTTATTTACCCATGCTCCAGACGCTCAGCTGTGTGTGCCCCATGTGCTGAGTGATGAGCAGGACAGCTTGTGACGAGCACCTAATGAAAGATCAGAGGGATTTGAAATCGATTGAGGTGCATCTCACAGACAAGGCGAGGTGCCATCTCAGCTCCAAAGACACTCCTGAATCCTCCCACAAGGCACCGCTTTACCCTGTTACAGCCACTCCTGAGCCACCACAGGACAAAAAGTCAGAGAGGAAGACAGAGCTGGAGTGAGAGGGGGGAGAGGGGGTCATGAGAAATAAAAAAAGAGAGATTCACATTTAAGCAAATTGACTCCCTTTTGGATTATCAACAAGAAGAGAGGGGTGATGTATTGTGAGCCTGCTCAAGTGATGAGCATCAACATTAGAAAATAAATCCAGTAGAAGAAATCCTCTTCGTCCAATATCTGCAACGGTGTGTCAGATTGACTTCCCCACAAATACACACACGCACACATGTGTACACACTGCAAATGTATTCATGGAGGATTAAGCAAGAAGTTTTTTCCCCCCTCGCTCTCTCTCTCTCTCTCTTCCTCACTGATAAAGAAAGAGGGGGATCAAATTTGAGTGCGAAGCTCCTTCATAGACAGAGTGAAAATGTGAAAGTGAGTACCTGTGCATTTTACCGAGTGTGAGTGTATTTATTTAATCCTCCCATTATTGACTCTCACCATGACAAAGCTCTATTGACAGGGAGACAAAAAGGACTATATCACTTTTTTAAGCTGGGGTCATCAGGAAACCAATCTATAGGGATGAGAGATATTTCCTACCGGGTTCCTCTTATATAGACTTATTATAAGCTTTGAATCACTGAAGGTTATGGACTGTATCTCTGGGTTTTATTGATCCTCAGGCGTTCTGGGCAGGCAGCGGGGCAAATGGCCAAGGACATGACAGTCGAGTCCTCCATCTCCACATCTCTTGTTCTTCTTCTCTGTTGCCCTCAGCCATTTCCTCTGTCTCTCTTCTGCAGAAAAAAAAATCTATTTTTAGTTTGAGCTCCAGTTCTGCTAAGCTCTCCTTCTGTGCCCCAGAACTCACACACACACACACATACACACACACACACACACACACACACACACACACACACACACACACACACACACACACACACACACAAACAGCATATTTCCTGTCAGGTCAAAGCTGGCTCCGAAGAGGCCACGGCGCCCGATAGGATCCAGTCTGACTGGGCGCCCAATTCAACCAATATGGTTTTGACCTGGCATACTTTCAGCCGCTCATAGTTTTTGTCGGGACTCATCTTCTTGTCAGGGAATTGTGGTTAAACCAAAGGGAAATGGTAAAAGGAGTCTATTCCAATACTATCATATTTAATCAATACTTGATCTTTGCTGGGTTAAGTTGTATTTACCATAAATGTTCTACTATGTTTTTAGTGTCCTGCTACCTAAATAGATTACATTCTTAGAGAGATACCTGAAAAGGATGGTGTAGTTTTGAATTCGATGGGAAAATAAAAAGCTTTATCGTTTAGTGTCAACATGTTTTTCCAAAGTCAGGGCAGCTGAACATGCAGAACGATAAAACTGTCCGTCTGTACAGTTTTGAAATGCAAACAAGCAAATGATGAGATGGAGATAATGTTTGCACAAATCCAGGAGTGTTTACCTGGCTTTAATGGCATCTCTGTCAATCACATGGTATTGGCAGCTCCTTCGAAGAAATTCAATTAGGGTTGCAGGTTAAAATGCAATACATTTCATGTATGCAGCCATAAAGAGCATGAAATGACACACTGCACCTATAAAGGAGCAGTAGTTCATGGACTAATACTTATGTAGCACTCTTCGAGTCATTCCAGCCACTCAAAGTGCTTCACACTCATCACATTCACACTACATTCACACACTGATGGCAAAGAATGCTGCAGTAGTCCCATTGTTATCTAATTTCATACATACTGTATACATTTACACACTACTGACTATGTCACTGGGAGCAGTTTGGTGCTCACTGTCTTGCCCAAGGATACTTTTGCATGTGCTGCAGGCTGGGATTGAACCGCAAACCTACCTTTTGAGAGACAACCAACTCTACCACTGAGCCACAGCCACCCCTAGGAGGACTGTTTCTGGTTTAAATAGTATAAAATACAGCTCACTGCTTCTATCCACTGCAGAACACATATTAAATAACAGTTATGTAGTTTATTAATACAAAATCCACACATGAATACTGATGTAGAACTATGGGTCAAGATAAGAACGTATAAGACTGTTTTTGTAATACTCAGGGGGTAACTCACATCTAACCAGCAATATATAAGTTTAAAAATGTGTTCCCATATTATCAGCTGACAGTGAGTACTTATAATGTATACTGTATAAGAACATCCACTCTGCTTTCCCCACAAGAAAGGCCTGAGCTCTCTCTAGGAACCCTCCTTGGAAAAGAAAATCCTCCTTTACACACAAGAACACATCTTATAAAGGGACATTTTTGACAATGCAGGCAGTAAAACAGATGTACGGTGTCTTCTGTGGCCCCAGAGGAGGAGTGAGAGAATAACCCTGATGATGTCATTGTGATACCTGAAGTTACTTTTAAATCTTTAAACCCAGATTCTGCTTTTATAAACTTGGGGTTCAGAGGTACTGCCATTTTCCTGCACTTCTGCAGTGGCTTCATTTTTCAAAAACTGGAGGTTACCACTTGTTTACCAGTAGGGACTAAAAGGGAAAAGATTTGTGGTTGCATTATGGGAAATGTAGGAATCAGTGGTTATGGGGTATGACCCATACTGGGAACTGAAAGTCTCAGTATCTGATCCTTTCTGACACCTCCTTGTTTATTTGTTTTGCAGCTCTATAGTAGTGCAGTATGACTTACTGAACTCATAGTTAGAGTTATCTCAACACAGAGCAAAGGTTAATTTTACTTGTAATGTTATGATGAAGCATGATGCTATACACAGCTCATCAAAGAGGCCCAGGGAGCTCAGGGTCAGGGCTCATCAAGGAAATGCAGTCACTGGATTTTGTGTGTGTGTGTGTGTGTGTGTGTGTGTGTGTGTGTGTGTGTGTGTGTGTGTGTGTGTGTGTGTGTGTGTGTGTGTGTGTGTGTGTGTGTGTGTGTGTGTGTGTGTGTGTGTGTGTGTGTGTGCGTAAATTCTCGGGTGATCTGCCCTGTGGCTCGTGTTATCTAATGGCCATGACAGCATGAGTCAGCACAAAGGTGACAGACGTTAAGACGATGGACATGGGAGAAAACACAACTCTCATGACCTGACTGAACCTGCCCTCCCTTTCCCCTCTAAATTTCTCAGGACCACTTTGATTAAGTTGCTTTAAAGGATGAAAGCACATGGTTAATTCATTCTTCCCACATTATCTTTAATTTATTCACATCTTGCTCAAACATGCAAGGCTGACCACAGAAAAGGAAGAAAAGACATTACTTTGTTCTTTGGAGGTTTAACCGGCTTGTTCACTTGTTTTTTTTTTCTCCCTTAAAACACAAAACTCACCAGATTCCCTTCCTTCCTGATAAGACTCAAATGATTCTTTGATAATGACCCTTTTTGACATATCCATGATGCAACTGTGCAGATTTTAGAAAAAGACGACGTGAGTTCTCTTCAGTCTTGAGTTGCTCTAACCTGCGCATGTGTTGGCTGTTTTCCAGCAGGCTTCTGCCTGGACAGCAATTAATGTCATTTGGAGCGGAGAGGGACCTCATGACTCATTACATATGCCTTTTTCTCAGAAAAGCCTCTAAGGGGCCTTCTCCTCTTGTGAGCCAGTGCTGCCACTCGGGGATGGCACAAGTTGGATAACACTCTAATTATAAAATACACTATGAAAAATGTCTTCTGCAGAGCTGGCAGGGATGAGATTAAGCCTTGTTTTGACTTGGGTTTATTTGAGCTTCCAGTGCCCACAGACTCTCTTGTTACAGTATGGATACTGTAGGGTTTGTATAATTAATGTCTCACAGCTTGAAGTAAGTTTTTGATGTGTTTTAAACTGATAATTGTCTTTTCATATCATATCAAGGAGGAGTCTTTTCATATCAGAGGAATCTTACAGTATTTGCACTGAGCTCCTAACAGTCAGGTTGCATTTTATAAATATTCTGCAGAAATCTGTCCTGAAACGTACCAGCAACCGAGGAGGAAAAAACTATTGACTTTGACAGTGATGGCCATGTATTTTTGACATTTTACAAAGCATTATCTGACATTATTTTACTGACTCGGCTGTCAACCACAGCAGAGAGGAGGGCTTGAAATGTGCCGTGCATTCTGATGCTATAACCTGTGTCAACAGGCTTGCTGAATGGACAAGGAGGCCCATCTGTGCCTCGCATGGCTGATCCTGGTGGACCTCCCCTCTCGACTACTGTAACCTGTTCACAGTCCTGGCTCAGTGGAGCGCACCCTGGAAAATAGAGGGAGGGAAAGGGGAGGGAGAGGTAGGGAGAATAAGATAGAGAAGACGGTGACGGCCAGGGAGAGACAGCTGATGTTGATGGGGGAGAGAGAGAGGGCAGACAAGGGCTGCAGATATGTGGCGAGAGAGGAAAAACACAGATAGATGGAGGTAGAGAGAGTCAGTACAGTGTGTCTAATCTCCCTTCAGGGGTGTTGCTGGAAGGACGCCTTCTATGACAGATAAGCTCAGCCAACAGCCACATGACGGACAGCCACCAGTACTGGAACTAACTACATATATGAACTCTGATACTGTAAATAAAGGTACTCATACTTCACTTGAATAACTTTCATATTGTGCTACTTTAAGACCATTTCACATCATGTTGGTTATTTATCATACTTTACATTTTCATATCAACTCAACTTAAGCCAACTTTATTAACAAAGCACTCGTCATGGATACAAGAATACAACAAGAAATTGACAGCAGTAATTAAATTAAATAAGTAATTAAGACTGATTAAAAAATACAGTGAAAACAATGTCATCTTTGAAAAATATAAAATAAATTCAAATCAGTAAAAAGCTAAATTAGAAAAATAGGAACCAGACATAAAACTATTACAAAAGTAATCTAATTAAAAAACTTTTTTTTATTTCTAATTATTTCAAGACAAATTATGAACACCTTTTCCAGCTGGAGCAATAAAGTAATGTTCGCATACGTCTGAAAATATCAAATCTTTTCAGTCTTGTTCTTCAGGACAAGCACTTGAACTTCCTATATTTTGTGTATGTTTTGATGCTGATACCTTTGTACTTGTACATACAAAATCAATGCCAAACCTTTTCGTGTCATAGAATATCTCTACACAGATATATGCATTTAGACATGATTAAAAAAGGTTGGGTTAAAAGCTTGGTATTCTTTTTATGGCCTGTGTCAACTAACAGCGCTTTTTATGCTGGGAGTGTCTACTTTTATACGAAACTACTGCAATACAGTGTTTTCAGGGCTCAGCGTCCTAAGCCCCAAAATGCCCTTGGTGTCAGCTGTTCTTTGTCACTGCACTCGCAGCCCTCTCGGATTAATATCATTATTTCCATTAAGGAAAATCATGACCATTAATGTTCGACAACTTTTGTTTTTTTCATGCCCGAAAACAAGACAATGACGAACTAAGAATACATCATTGATAATAAAAGTCTAATGAACATACCCATCCCATCTGTTTTGTTAACCTGACAGGATGGGACTAAATTGTTAGTCAGGCATTTCAAATATGTCTGTTGTCTTTCAAAATACAAGCAATGCATTTCTGTAAATGGTTGAGTTAGTTGACTGGTAATTTTGACACTTATCTGAGGTGCAAGAGACAACTGAAGTGACCTAGCAACAGTAAATGTCTTTAAGAAGTTCTCTGAACTTGAGGTTGTTTGTGCAGCATGTGCAAAAAATGCCACTAATGGACACAGGCCCTCAAACTGTTGAATTTTAGCTACATCAGAACAATAGCAAACAAAGTATTTCATGTTTAACGAGCAAAATCAAGGTGAGACCATGAGTTATACTCTTTAAACAACTAATCATAATGAGTTATCTTTGAATTTGTTTATTTCTATATTATTACACTTTTTAAAAAATGTGCTATGTCAACACATTTTGAAATCTTAAGTTATTCCACAAGTTGCCCCTTTGACAGACACACAACATGCTTTGCATTTGTACTTTCTTGAAGAACTGACTCCGTCCACTTTATCCGACTTGACCCAGAGTCTCTGTAACCGAGAGAGAAGCAGCACCTCCTTTCCATTCAGCTTTTGTGTGAGCAGAAGAAGTTGGTGTGGAGTGGGCGGTTTTGTTAGCGGGGCAGGATGAGCTGAGAGGTGAAAAGAAAAGTGTGAGGAGAGAACTGTTTGCTCTGCTGTGGCAAACCCAGATGGAGAGTGAAAGCAGCAGGAGGTGTTGTTTTCATTCACTTTTTTCCTCAATCACTCCTCCTCTCACTCTGTGGAAGACTGTTAAGGTCTTGAAGGAGAGCTGGACGAGCCATCTGACCTTTTCGTCACCCTTTCATTATTTGGCTTTTGTTTCAGATTATGCATGGCGGAGTCCATGCATGAACAATCTCTCTATCTCCTCTAATTCCTTTTGAGTGCGGATTGCTCGCTCGACATTAGCGAGGGGAAAATTGCCTCTGAGAGCCTCTGCGGTTATGTGTTCGTGTCAGGCTGCACCACTCTTTGCCTCTTTTTCTGCAGATTAGTCTTTTTGAAATAAAGCAAACTTTGGTCAGACTGTGAAGGCATGCATGAAGGAAAGGTCCTTAAGAAAAAAGAAAGTTTGTAAAAGGAAAACAATTTGAGATCAGGGTGGCTGTTTTCTTTGAGTGAATCTTCTGTCACACATTGAAATTGAGATCTTAACGTGTGTGTACTCATCTTTTAGCATGAAGTCGATGATTCTAGAGAGCAGTGAAGGTGGCAGGTGCTGATTATTTTTTGTTGCCTGTATGTGTGTGTGGTATTCAGCAATGAGTCTCCTCCCTTGCTTTTCAGAGCAGCGACACAGATCGACCTGGGACAGACCTTCACAGACACTCTGACATTTAAAAACAACCTCCAACCGTCTCACAAGATAGACAATATATTTGTCACTTTCTCTGGCTCCCTATTCCCTGCCCTCTGTGAACCTCTATATAGTCATCTCTGAGTGGAAAAAGATAAAGATATATATGAGCAAACACACCTATCCATATCTGTCTCTCTGACACTTTCAGGCTGGTCCTATGTGGGAAAATGTACGCGAGTGCTCACCAGATTTGGCATCACATCAGTCACGTTCACACACGCGCCAGTGTTGCATTTATCAGCAACCATCACACTCTTCCCACCCTGTGCAATTAGAAGCCTTAAGAGCCAGATAAAAGTGCCACGATAAACGCATCAGCTTCTTTGAACGTGCACTCTGACATGCTTACAACAGGCGTCACACATCAGCATGCATGCACGGCTCCCAACATGCAAGGAGGCATCGTCGATCATTCAGAGCCCAGATTAACATTAATGGCTTTTCTCAGAATTTCATCGGCATCTCGTTGCATTCCAATCACCTAGATTTCATGGCTCCTCTCTGCAGGCCTCCCTGTTAATTGTGGGAGAGGAGAGCCGCAATGAGTGCTATCTGCTGAGCCTTTGATATGCACTTATCTTTTAGCAGTTTCACATTATGGGAAAGAAAATTGCCTTTAAAAATGACGGGTGCTTTATTACTTTTGGGCCAATTAATTTGATGAAAAATAATGCCTTTTTTCAGAATAGCAAGGAAGAAATAATTATGTAGAATAATTGACAAGGAGGGACAAGCACGAAGGGAGGATGTGAGTAGAGGTGAATGCAAATGTGCTTGTATTTAGCAGCTCATAAATAAGACTTTTTCTCTGATTTTCAGACAGGTCTCATTGTCTTAATGTATCCAGAGGTAAAAGGGAGGCTCAGTTTGACGACAGCCTGCCCTGAAAGTGTCCAAAGCATTTAAAGAAGTAGGGCACTTGCCTCAATGTTCCTTGAAGTGGGAGAGACAGACCGACCTAGTTTTCCTCCTGTGTATTCAGCCATTTTAGGTGCTGGCTATTCATGTCTCCATTTCAGCGCTCCCCTTTATCTCTCTTTGTATTTTGTACTCTAACACGGCCACTCCAGTTTGTTTGTTGCTTCAGTCTTGGTGCCTTTCTTTCTCCCCTGTGCCCTCCGTCCATATCTCCTCTCAGCATCAAAACATACATGAAAGCAGCTCTAAACGGCAGTGACACATTTAGACAAGCTGGAGAGATAACCCATGCTGCTTAGCAGCAGGGGGTCCGATAGCTCATCTTATCTTGAAAAACCTGGTGTAACCCGCTCTTAAATTTTGCTTTCTTTGCTGAAAACAATTATCTTATCTCCTTTACACAAACCTGAATACTTCACCTGCTGATTACTTGAATACAGCATACCTCCATGATGTAGGATAAATCCTTACAATCAATCAAACAACTCCTTCAAATACTTCTCACATCAGTCAGCACAGATCATCATCTTTTTATGCATTCCAGGGAGTTTGGTGTCGTTCTGGTTGATTTAACACAGCTGTAATGCACCGGATGTGGTCATGAATTGGAAATGAATGAATGCAAAGCAAGACTTGGACTGTTGACCAGTCTCAAGCTGACATGACAGCCATGCACACAGAGATGGCATATGCTGCCCAGTGTGGCATCTGAAAGATCGCCACGGGAGGGTTCAGACTCGGCTGCTGCATTATGTCGGTGCAGGTAGTCTCTCATACATTCGATTATATGTGCCCGAGGTCACAGTGCGGTGTACAGCTGCAGGTGAAGATACATGGCTGTGCTGAATGACAGTGCTGGAGGAAGTTTTCACTTTGTTATCTATTAAATTGAACTGTGGCAGAAGTGGAAGTCTGAAAGGAGTCAAAGGGAAAAAAAGAGGTTATGAGAGATGTAACGGCTTCTTATAAGACAAGTAAAAAATGGATCACATAAAGGACAAGTCAATTGATGAGATGAAAAATGAGTATCAGAGATTAGACAGTAGAGGGCGCTGCCTGCCTTTGACCTTCTGTTTGACGTCATATCTATAATGTCAGGAGCTGAATTGAGGGGTACAGACATGACAGCAGGTTAAAGATGCACCGCCAGGGTTTCCCACACATAAACAATGCCTCGGCAGTTCGCTACAGTACATTAGTGGACCTTTTTAGCGTTTCCTTTTTACAACATAAGATGGCTGTCCACTGTTAATAAACTAGTTGATGATCCTCTCTCCCTCTCTCTCTCTCTCTCTCTCTCTCTCTCTCTCTCTCTCTCTCTCTCTCTCCGTTCCTCGTGTACTTAAATTGCAATTGCAATGAGAACGCAATCAACCCAGCAGCCAGAACAGATAGCTACAAGACTCATCACACTTCCGCAGTAGGTGATGTTAGCATAAAAATAGCGACAGGCTCACATTACTCACAGTTTCCATCAAATAGCGGAAGAGCTGGTGCAACATCAAAGGACTCAACAACAATGTACCAGTTCATCAGCTGGTCTAGTTCAGAGAATTTGGTGGAAGCAGGAGAATTTGTCCTTCTCATCTCTGGGACATTTTGCGAAGAGGCTCTTGTACCTCGAGGCATTTGACCTTGGTGATGCTCTTATTCAAACCGCTCCTCATGTTTTTGGTAGCTTAACTAGCTAACGTTTGTTGTAGTGTCGGAATTGGCTTTCTTACAATGCAAAATGCAACCAGTACACATGGTGAGTGTTTACATATGCAGTGGGAAAGGAAGCCATGACACTATGAAGTAATAGCCCCGCAGTTTCCAGCTTGACAACAATACAGTGGTGGGGGAAAAATGCAACTATGAATTTTTTATCATCTCAATTGGCACAAAGCAAACTAACTACAGGTGTGAAAGCTCCCTCACAATGTTGCACCCTGAAGGGGGCACACGATTTTTCACAGAAGTTGTGATATGACTTATGAGGTAGCAGGAGCAAAGAAACCCCTGTGTCCTGTTAGACAAATTCACATTCATGGCCGTAGACTGTATTCTTACCTTTTTGTTATTTTGAAAAATGGGATAATTGGACTCTTTTGTGTTCTGAGTAGATATTTAGATGAAGCCCTCTGAGAGACATAGGAGGAAATGTGTCTCTTGAAGGAAATGCTAATAGCCCACAGACTTCTTGAACATAACATAAAAACATAGATTTTTTCACATGAGCAACAATGTATAGGTCACTGGTTATTCTTTAATGATGCTGCGTCATAAGCATATATTATATCTTTATGGACAGAAGTACAAAAACCAGAAACAGAAATGCCCAAGGATAGAACAAGTGCCTGGAACTTAACTGCACTCGAGGGAACACAGTTATGTTTCACTGCTGTTGAAACCTGACAGATGTAGAGGTAATGTTTTGTACAAAATTTCACAAGCCCCACTGATACATCCCCATTATAACTGTGTTTACAGCAACTTTATCTTCTTACCCAATCATAATCTCTCCAAGTTGAAGCAATTACTCTGTAAATTGCGCGAATTTAAACAGCAGCAATCTGTAGCTTCGGTGCTTAGTGGGAGGGAGCAACCCACGAATTGATATTATCTGAGAGACTTTGAGGATTTGAAACTAAATGAATCTCAAATCAAAATAAAATGAATCTCCTCTTCAGTGGGCTATCAAAGACAGAGAGAAATGGAAAGAAGGAAAAAAAAGAGAGGAGAGAGTGGATGGGACTGGGGTGCCTAATGCACTCCATTCTCAGTTAATCATTTTTCTCCACCTCACCTCATAGCCTCTCTGCCTCGTATCATCTTTTTTTTACTTTTATCCTCTGAGTCCTTTTCTCTTTCTTTCATTCCTCTCCCCCTCCACCTTCATCTCTGACACCTCAGCAGGCGAGGTGGAGGGCACGTCTTGATCCCAGGCAGGTTACCCTTGGCAACAGACCACCCACCCCTCTGCTGCCAGCGTGTTTCGGGGTGATCCAACTAGCTTTACTGCCAGCGTTGGCAGCCCCCTCCGCCTCCTGTTGGTGGAGAACAGAGGAGGCTCTTTTTTTTCTGCTCCATCATCTCCTGTGATTTGAAAACACACGTCCCTCCCCTCTTTTAACTTCACTTTGCCCTCTGCTATCTCGCCCTGACACAGGATGCTGTCTCCTGTAGATGCCAGCCATTAGCATTAGCATTTTAACACCTGTTCCTGCACGAGTGGGTGTTAGCACTTCTAATTTTAATGCGGTGTGCAGCGACAACATTGGGCAAACTAGGGGATGTGACAAAATAAAAAAACAACCATCTGAGTGTGAGTGTGTGCGTGTGTTCACATGCACGTTTGTGTTTACATTTAGTAGCCCGTCTGTTTGTGCCTGAAAGTGCGTGCCCAGAATAGTATATGTACACAAACAGATGGATAGGAAGCTGCGTCTCTCTTTTCAATCTCTCTGTCTGTCTCTTTTTTTCCTCACTCAATGAACTGCAATCCAAGCTTTGCTCCACGTTCCAAGACTTACTTATGGCGGCCACACATCAGACGAGAGCAGCTCCTTCTATCACGCTGTATTAGAAAGAGTCTCCTCGGCACAGCTCCCCTCCTTATTTGGAAATATCCCTCTTGCTCCAATAATTATCATCAGTTTTGATAATTGAGATGATGCAGCTTTGCAACTAAAATAGCAAACTGCTGAGTGTTTTTCCTCTGCTTCTCTTTCTCCCTGTGTGGTTTTGCTTTGCATACTACCCTAGACATGCTAAAGAGAGCGTGCAAAATACAGAGGGTAGCTCTTCAAACAACCTGGAATCTTTTGTGTGCCTATTCAAATAGTTTCACCTCGTGACTCTGTACCGAGCACCTGAAGCGATGCATGCTATTGTGACTGAAGGTATTCTCACTGGGAAAGGTTCTGAAAGGTCAAAGATAAAGTCTTTGAGTTGTACACAGACACCATATGTTTGAGCTTCTTTCAGTTTATTTGTTCATATCAGTCTCTTTGTCGAATAGATGGTAATTATTTTTGCAAATCCAGACATTATAAAGTTGTTCATTTCAGAAAAAATTGAGCAGAAGAGAGAATGTAGGATGAATCATGGCCCTGCCTGATTTATTGTGCACTGGTTTCATTCTGGAGCCACCAAATAGAAAGTGCTCGAATTCAGCGGCACATTAAATTAAATATCTGCCGAACAGATTCTAATTTGATCACCAAGCTGTTTCAATTTCATTAGCCTGGTCCCTAATGGACTTTCACAGCATATTATTCCATCTAGCACAAATCCCATTCATTGGCTCTTTTTTTTTCTAAATGAGCCCCCCAGCACTCAGGGACCGTGTGGCCCGACACGGAGCTGCGTGAGGTCACACAAACGCAGCTTTTTCTTCTCTGGACGCCAGTGCAGAGCTAAATGCAATCAAGCTAAAGATTTATGTCCAGCACCTTGTGAACAGCTGTTGCAGAACATCGGTCCAAGCTGAGTATTAGCACATTCACTGCTATGTAGAGATCGTGTGGTTTTGCATCTGCAAGGCCTGATTACATGTCGCTACTGAAGGCCGCTGCACCCTGCATTGTAATGGTGCAAATGGAGTACTGTAACAGCAGGTCAGACAGATGAAAATTCATGGCTGTTTAAACTTTTACCTTGCTGCTGTGGTTTAGCAAGCTTGTAATTATGAAGCGTGCATTGCAATTACTTCAGCTGTGTAGCACTCTGACCATAAACAGTGTAAGCGCCTTATTCACCACCTTTCAAAGGATCTAGTGTCTAGAAATGGAGCTTTGTGTCTATTTTGTATTCATAATAACATGTTTGAACAAGGTAATGTATGTATATATTGTAGCACATCATTATATGGAAGGTGAGGGACAGGTGCTGTTTGTAATTTTACATTAGCTGTGATGTGTTCTATGGTTCAAACCTGCACTATAAAGCATGAATACAGGAGAATGGATGTTTGTAATTATCATATGAGGAAGTTTTTGAATTTTAACGAACATGTTTGGGTTGGATTTTAATCTAAATAAGCCGAGTTGATATTCAGCGCTCACCTGGAAGTGTCTATGTTTGAACCTCTGCTGGTAAAGTTTGCCAGTGAGAAGCATGTGAGCAAGAGGGGGAGTGTACTCTCTTTGGATAATTTTCTTTTCACACAATGTTTTGTCCTCATGGCTGATTCTGGAGCAGGAGTAGCAAAAAGGTGAACATTTTCTTGTGAATCAGTGTTTTATATAGAAAAACTCCACAACCGGGACTTTGCTAGCTAAAAGAATTAAATGGCTATGAACAAGATTCAATGTTTATGCCCACGTCTGAATACTTCACAACTCTTGGTGGACTAAAAAGTTAGACAATTTGCATGATTTAGTTACTCTGACATGGATTGAGACACTGGAGTACACATTATGACACCGAGGATGTAACATGTAATGTTAAACCAGTACTACTGGTCACATTTTGTAAGCTAACTGATCGTAATAAATTACAGTTAATCTTTACACACCCGCCGTGAAATACACTGGTACATGCTAATATACAAAACTCTCCTTGGACTGTTACCTCCCTATCTATGTAGCCTGTTACAATTTGCACCTGCCACTTGCAACACACGCTCAGCCAACCTTATCCTGCTGAAAATCCCCAAAACACACTCAGTCAATGGTCAGTAATCATTTCAGTCTGCTGTGCCCACAGACTGGAACAATTTAAGAAAACTTTAAAACTGGTCAACTGCATCTCAAAATCAGTCTTCAGGGACTCTCTCGTGGACACTCTTAAACACACCTGCACCTGCTTTTAATCCAGGACTCCTGCTGTCGCTGTTTGTAATTTGCTCTGTTCTGTCCTGTCATGTTTAACTTGTCTTTGAAGATTTTTAATCTTGTGTTTGTTTCTGTCATTACTGTTATCCCTGAGCCTTTACCCCCTTTACACCGCTGTGCCTTATGCCAGGTCGTTACTGTAAATAATTATTTGTTCTTAATGACTTACCTGGTTAGATTCAAGTTTAAAAAAAATAAATTCACATAGCTACAAATCAATACATGACATCGTCACTGCATCCTGCAGAAAGTTGTCTTGAAAGAAGATAATTTGTAACAAAAAGGAGATCTATATTATGTTCATATTCAACTGAATGCTTTGGCAATTGCGCGCATGGGAAATGCAGTCTTCATCCTGGAAAAACACTACAGATTTCCTATGGATGTATGCAATTTAGGGATGTGCAGTGGGACTTATCTGTCATACTCAATGCAGTGCTTAAAAGGTAGGGCAAAATAGTAAAAAATGACTTTAATGATGAGTGGTAAATGTAAATGTGAAAGAAACAAATGTAAAGCTCCAGTGAGGAGTTTTTATCTAGTTTATGAAACAGACTGAAAACAATTCTGATGTCTTTTTATGACCGACTTAAGCAAACAGCCTTTTTTAAATGTTTCACATCATAGACTCACAGTAACTGATAACTGTTAAAGGCAGCAGGATGGGATTATTTGTTGTAAAACGCAACTCACACATATGAAAGACAAAATCATCCAAGAGTTAAGAGGTTTACAGTGTTAAGGCTTTGTCCACAGGAGACGCCAGAGTCAACACAAACTTAAAGTTACTCACGGAAGCTTTAGAACACTGAGGTTTGTGTGTTTAAAATGTAAAATGTATAGTTGCAAATCCACTTTTAGGGTGAATTGCTGCACAGTAATGCATTGAAAAAGCTTCTTGGAGAGAAATTTGCTTAGCTAGCATGAGTACAGTTTGATGGAAGAAACTTTTAAACATGCCCAAGAATACATTGAGGAAAAAAAAAAGATATAATAAACATTGTTCTGTAATCTTTTCCAGTGAAGTTCAGATTTATTGTTTGTACAGCATGTAGTAACAAAAGGTTCTTTCAGGGGCAGTGAGTTTGCTGAGACAATGCATCCAGGACACGTTCGGTAAAGTATAGTAGTGATGATTAGGATCAGTGCAGTGTCAGTACTCCAAGTTCCAAAAGGCTGAAAGTGATAGTATAGAGCTGGAGAGGACTCTGCTGTAACATTGATAAATGTTTTCACCAAGCCATCGGCCATTAGTGTCAGGGCAACTTACAGCCACAAGAGCGGACAAACAGGAAACAGAGAAAGAGTGGGTGTAAATAATTGATAAGGCTGACCCTGCGCGATTCATATTCTGCGGCAGAGGATCAAAGAGCGAGCCTCGGAGTTTGACATTGAGCTCGAGCGCAGGAGTCAAAGCCATTACCTTCCCCTGCAACGCTGCTGCTGCTTGTGTTTGTATTAAAAATGCACTGACTCTTCCTCTTCAGTCTGGGCTAACACTAGCTGGCACTTCTGGGCATTAACCAACTGGCTAATGGACTCACTGGTATCATCCTCGCAATTACCTACAGTAGAAGCAGTCTAAGCACAAGTAAAGTAAGGTGGCAGCCATTTTGTGCCTGTCCATTCGATGAAGCTGTTCCTGGCTCTCTCAGGTGTGAAATATAGCCTGTGTTAGACCTCTGGGTTCTTTTAGGTGTGATCAATATTTCAGAGGCACCCAGCCCCTGCGCCTTGTATCCTCCCACAGCCCCTCTCACAACAGCTCTGCAGCCGATTATGAATGTCTGGATGAACCGTTGAGTTGTTTAAAGATTTATGAAATTTCACAGTTTTCAGGGGAATGTTTATTTGAATAGTGCATTAAGACTGTTCCTGTACTAAAGCGGGAACCCTGAACTCTGCAGTTTCTGCTCCTCATACCAGAAAGTAAAACCGTGTCTGCAGTGTTTTATTCAGTCCCACTGTGGAGTATATGCTTCCAAAATTAGTGCCTTTTGTGGTGCTTGTCTGTCCAAAGCACTAAATATGCATCACTGCAATGTGTAGCTACATCCATATCCAATTATGCTTCAAACAAGACATTGAAATATGTATTTGTACTGTCTTTTTTAGGACTTTGTGTCCCTCCACAAGAGGACCAGTTGAACAGTTTCCCATTAGCCTTAGTTTAGCAGCTTCATTGAGAAGTCAGCACAAACTTTAAATTAAGATAACACACATTTACTTTAACTTGCAGCTAGTTTGAGTTTTGTTTCCTCAGGTTTTCAGATAAAAGATAATCCATTTGAACTTTTCAGTGGCTCTTTCAGGAATCATTGGCCTTGTCACTCCGTGTAATCCACAGAACTCTCTGTGCCAGGCTGTCAGAGAAAGGGCCCTCTATCAAAGAAATAGCCCCCATGAAACCTCCTGACAGTTTGTTCTGTTGATCATCCAGGGTAACAGAGACATTGTTTTCTCTCTCTTTTTTCTTCGTAAGACATATTAGTCTTCAAGTTTTTAATGCACTTTCTCAACGGTCCAAAGTTAAACCGGCTGTGTCAATTGTGGTTTCATGTGGTTAAAAAGTAAAGGTGCTGTGAAAAGTTTATACCAGCTTATGAAACACACTGAAATGAATATTGATGCCTCTGTGTGACTTCTAAAAGCAAGCAAGACCATCAGAAAGACGACTGACTCTTCACATAGAGTTGTTTAATGCCTGAAACCGCTGCTGCGGGGTAGGTGTCAGACAAAGTGATAAACATGCTGCTGAAACAGACTATTTATACGTTTCTATGGTAGAAGATTCACAGAGACTGACACACTTGACTGATAAAAGAAAGCAGGAGATTCTTTGCCTAAAAGAATGACTTACATGTCGACACATCAGAGTCAGCATAAAGATTCATCGTCACAGTTTCTCCACAGGGGGTGCCAAAATCAACACAAAACCAACACTTCCTTACAGGAGGTCTTTAGAAGTGAAGTGCCACTTAATGTCTTGATCATCTTGAACAACACCTTGTTTTTTTTAGCAGACAACCCACTGAGTCTGATGAAGACAAAGATTATCTTAAATAGATGACACGTGTACGTTTGAAATTTTAAAGCTTGGGGCACAGTTGGCCTAGTGGTTTAAGTATGCGCCCCATGTACAGAGGCCACAATCCTCACTGCAGGGGTCACTGGTTTGAGTCAACACCCATTTGCTTCTTGTCCTCCCCCCCACTCTCTATTCCCTGCATTTCCTCTCTCTTCAGCTGTCCTGTCTTATTAAAGCAGAAACACCCAAAAAACAACTTGGAAAAGAACAAACTAAAGCTCCTGTGAAGAGTTTAATGGTGTTAGACAGACTGAATTTAATACTGATGTCTGTATTTAACCTACAAAAACGAACAAAGCCATCTGCTTAAAGATTTATCATTACAGTACAAGTACTTGTACCGAATGGCCGTAGAATAAGTGTCAGATAAAGTGATAAACAACAGGCTGATGAAGCAAACATTTTTATACTTTGAGATTCACAGTGATGGATACATTTGACTCTTTAAAGATCAAAACAGAAATTAAAGATGCCCAGGTTTATATCCTTAAGAGAAGAGAGGTAACACTTTATCTATCAATTTTGGGGGGGACGCTAAAATCAACACAAATTGAAAGTTCTTCACAGAGGGATTACTGCGGGTCACTTCAGATATGAGCTCAAATTATTTAAACAGCAGCAAATCCTGGATTTGTTGGGTCCACTTTTACTGTAGGATTAATTCACAATTTTTATCTCTACTTGTGTTTTTTTTATACAAACAAGACAATTAACGTTGAATTGAGTCAGAATAATGGGCATTATGATGCCTGTGTTCATTGTAATAAAGGAACATGTCAATCAGTGCAACAGTGTGACTGCTGGATGTCTTAGGGAACAATAGGACTATAGAAATAGGCTGTAACAGGCTTCAACACCTCAAAAGTACTTGTTTGGTCCTTTTAGTCTTTTCATGGGATTTCTTTACTAAGAAAAATACTGAGTACTACTAGCAGGCAGAAATCAGAAGGACAGACATCTCAGAACCTTGACAAATAAATAAAAATCTGCTTAGTGGAACGATTCAAGAGGTAACAGACTGAATGTGTTCTTAATTCATTTTGGATGTAAAAACCTTTAAACACCCAAAGTTTCATTTCGAGGTCACAGTTTTCAGATCGAGGCAGTAGTGTGACTATCAAATGATCTGTTTATGTGAGGATTTTATCAAGGTTTGATCCAGTCAATCGACTTTTTTTGATCTGACTTCTCCAATTCATTGTGCACAGTCCGTTTCACTGAGGCTTTCAATTTCACAAATATCATATCAAAATTTCAACACCAGAACAAACATGCCAGGGTGTCTACCAGTCAAGAGCCTGTCGAGTTTTCATTACTTTGTTTGTGAAAAAATGACTTGAATAAACACAACCTCTCCTCAGCAGCCTCTAACATCCTACCACTCCTTCAATTTTTTTAGACTGTAGAGTCTGATGCACACGGGAACAGACAGCTACAAATCACTGCACCGTCTATGAGTTATCTCTGTCAATTACTGACAATAAATGGCTCTGGCAGTGTGAAGGCCAGGTGCATCAATCCACGGCGTCTCTCATTGTCCTAGCTTCTCCAGTCTATTGATTCAGCTTCCACTGCCTCTATGATCCAGTTTTGATGGCCCCCAACCACAAAAGCTAACTTGAGCGCTGGTGTCAGATAAAAGGGTGGATATGTAACCCAAACTCCTACCCTGGGACATGTTCACAGTCATGATATCAGAGCTTCCTTTCTCCCATCTGGGATGTAATATAGATCTATAAGACTTCTCCTACAACGACTGCTCTTTGCACATACCAGATTTCAATCAAGGCTTGATTGCAATGCATACCTTTTGTGGGGGTAAAAGTCCCACTTTGGTACTATTCCCTGACATCTGTTCCTTAAAGAGAATATCTGCTATTTGACAACTTAAAGCCACCAATTTCTTTTTCCGTCTTCATTCCTATCTTGCCATTTTTCTGCCTCCCCAGCAGAGCTAAATGCGCCAATTCCACCAATCTTACCCCCATAAAATGCCTCTCAGATGTATGATCAGTCTGTGGCCCTGTGGCGCTGCAGAATGACCATTCAGCCAGCTTGGGATGGGGCCCATCCCCTGTCCAGCAGCTGTCTGCTAAAAGCTGTCTGCAGAATCACCCACCACTGCTTTGAGTGATTCTCTCTCTTTCACTGCCCGCGGCACTGCTTGTGTTGGAGGCATTGATCTGCGCTGAATTGGATTGCGGCGGGCCTGATTACTGATGTCAGTGTGTGCCGGGTCACGTGGGACCGCCGAGCTCCTCGTGCCAAGACCGAGCCAGCGCGCAATCGAGGAGGGAAGTAGGAGGGGGGGTTTGCACTGCCCCCTGGAGTTACATTTATCAGTTTTTACTTACACAGAGGGAGCAATCACAACATGCCCACACACACTGTACACTTATGTGACACAGAACAAAACGCCAACATAATCTCCTCCTTTTTCAATAGTGCTAACACAGCCAGGGTTTGTGATTGGCATTAAACAGAGTGTGGGAGCATAGCATATCATGCCTGTAAATTACCACTCTCCATACTGTAATGTCATATTTAGAGTGTTTGCTGTGAGAGTGATTGAATGCTGGGATGCTGAACTCTGTTTTTTGCCCTGTGGAGCTACTGAAACAAAGATTCTTCAGCGCAAGGTTACACTCCTTGACTTTGCGTGTGTGTGTTTTTTAGTGTCTGGTGTGTGTGCACAAGTGTGGAAGTGATTCTCCGCGCATCATTTGTTTACGCCTGGAATTGTGGCCATCATCTTTTCCACTAAAAGAACAATAGCCATTTTTCCCCTTTGCTCAGGAGACAATGAAGTGCCTTCCCGCCTCGCGAGCGACAGGCCAATAAAAAACGTAATTGGATCTGTCAATCACACATTGCTGCAGCGCGGGGGGGCCGGAGCTGGCAGGTGGGTGGCGGAGTCGGACAACAGGAGCAGTGCAGAGATAGAAGAGAAGGAGCTGTGGCATTACTAGGAACTACCACACACACACAGTTCTCTCTCTGCACACTGCCCGGAGGCACTCGCAGCAACCGTTACAGGGGTGTACAATTGTTGTGTTTTGTTGTTTGTTTGTACCAGGGCCAGGGGGGTGACGATCTGTCTTTGTTTGTAGGTATTAGTGGGTCGGTGATGTGGCTTTGATGCGACTACACAAGAGAGCTGGGGCTGCCACAGCCTCTGAAGGTCACAGTGGATGTTCTTACGCTGATGTGTGTGTCTGTGCTTTGTGTGCGCTCGGGCCATCAGACATAGGGTGGTTTTTTTTGTACCAGGGAAAGGTCCTGTCATTAGTCAGGAGAGCCAGGATGCTTCAGTAGTATTTTTCACGGTACAATACACACACTGAACATCACCTTGTCACATTAAATCATCAACATATTCATGTGCGTGCTTATTTTAGCCTGTCTAGGTGCACCGATTATGTGTATCTCCGTGCTAGCCGTACATTTGTGCACACACGCTTTTATTGTATGCATTTGTTCATTGCTCTAAGTTTTAATGACAACTAGTTAAATTAAGAACCCATTTACAGCCTCCCTGACTGAGGCGTTAAGTGCGCATTCAAATATTCTGCTTGTCTGGCTCTCACTCTGAGCCCTACCTTGGCTTTTACGAGATAGCTTTCTCATGTCTGCAGCGACATTCTTTTTCCATTATTAGCCAAGCTGGAGATTGTTAGAGAGGAGAGCCACTCTGTCGGACCTTTCATTATGGTTTCTTCTTTTATGAATAGACAGAGGATGCTTTAACTGTAAATACCTGCAACGTATTGAACAGGTCCTCAGACTGGCTTGATAGATGAAATAACTTGTTGAGGAACCTACAATATGCACAGTCACTGCCGACAGTCATTTCACTTTGCACTGCCTTAGTGCTGGATGCACCTAACCTAAATCAAGACAAAAATATATCACTGCCCTTGTGCTTAAAAATGCAAATGAAAAAGTATCCCTGTTAAAAGAGGGCTGTCTGCTTACGTGTGAGAGTTTCTAGGTGCTCTACTTAAGGAGTATAAAGAAGCAGAAGCACTGGAGCAAACTGGATTTTTCACCTGGTGAATTTAAGTGAGATGGTTGTTTTGGGAACAAGAGTATAGACACAGCGATTGGTTTGACTCATTTGACACCTTTGAGTAAACAAGGGGCTTAATCCAACTTTTATGCACCCCGCATCTCACTTAGCGCCCAGATTGTACGCTGCTTTACTAGAAAATTGTAATCAGACACGCCTTAATTTACTTTGCGCCATTTGCTTTAGACTGTACGTTTGAGATTGTTTAACTCAGGCCCTAAGTCTTTCGGCCTGTCAGCACCAATTAAATATCACACTTCATTTATTACTATGCACTGCAGCTTTCCATAACAATGTAGTCTTATAGTAGAATAATATAGACTATATTATGTTGCATGTAAAAGCATGAGGGACTGTGTAAAGAATAAGTTGGCCTTATTAAGTGCTCCTCTGTGGTATTAAGAGCCCATAACATTAAATAGAGATCTGTAGGTTTAAGTGTTGTGTCATTGAAGCGATGGCAGTCTTGAAATGCTTTCCTGCTGAACGAGCAGTGTTAAATTCTGCTTGACATTATCAAGCTCTGCATTGTAACAGTAAGCCGGGGCCGGTGTCTCAGATGATCAGTTAACAATATGTGTCTGCCCCCATGTGCATGCCTTCTTAATTTTGGTTTTGTTATGAGAAACGGTCCCTCAGCTCGTGGCTTCTAAAGTAGGTAATTACACTGAGAGATTCCCTGTGGGGGATTAAAACAAATGACACTGAAAACACAGCCCTTCCTCATCACCACTCACTCAAGCCCTTCCTCTGCTCTAAAAAACCCTTTTGCTTGTAACGCCTACATGCCTGTGAATACGCAAACAGTCGCAATAAAACACACTGGCAGCTCATGAAAAATAGGGGGGTCGAGGGGGAGATGAGTCAGGGAATGATGGGGTGGGATCACGCTTTATGGTCATGGTAAAACTGGTTTAGCATTAAGAGCTAAACAAAACATATGGTTTTCATCCAGTTTTATAAGGACCGCTGCGGAAGAAGGCATTTGTCCTGCCAGTTTTTGCAGTGACAGGTTGCAGGGAGCATTACTCATCATTACAATCTCTACTGGCAGCCTATTTTCATCACATTACAGTGGTATAATGAAGCGTAGCGAGCTAGTGTCCTCAGGTTCTCTGCGAAGTTCACCATTAGCGCTAGCCGAGGGCACTCATCCAAGTAGCTGTATTGAACTCTGTACAGTCAGTTTATTGTATAATTAATTAATCAGTGCACAATGATAGCTGGGACCTTTGCTAAACAGCCTTTTTAAATTTAAGATCTTTCAAGCTTTGACAACTGAAACAGAAATGTTGATGTGAATGGCTCTTGTTGAGAAGCAACGTTCGCTGTATTTGATGTCCTCAACTGTATTTGGATTAACTCAATGCTAGGATTAACCCCCTAACTTATATTGCTTTTCTTCTCTGTGTCTTTTTCAGGAACAAGGAAAAATAGGGGTGACGTTTAACATCGGGACAGTGGACATCAGCGTTAAGGAAATGACCACAGCAGTAAACGATGGCAAATACCATTTGGTCCGATTCACCAGAAACGGGGGCAACGCGACTTTACAGGTGGACAACTGGCCAATCAATGAACACTTTCCCACAGGTACTGCCTCTTTTTCAATCTTTTGTGTGCTTAATTTTCAGAGTTGAAATAATATTACAGTTCAGTTACATTTCAGTTCTTTCTGGACACCACCAAAGCAAAGGGCTCTACCAATGATTCAGAACTAGTCATACAAGTATGTTTCCTTTCTCCGTCTCTTCTTCTAAGTTAATCTTCTCAAAAGACTGATGCATATTGCTAGCTGGAGGCGATGGAAACAAGAAAAATCTGGCAGTTCTATTTTTCCCTAGCAAATGTATACTTACCTGCTGTGTTTGTCAGCAAACAGGTGAAGCGGCATATTGCTTTTTTAAAAAGAAAGAATAAACACGCCCAGATTTTTTTAAATCTGAAGTTTTGCAAAATTGCTGCACCTCCAAACTTTTTATATTGGTTAAAAAGACCCCAACATCCTAACTTTTCCATCTTTCCTCCAGTTAGAATTCAACATGGACAACCAGAGGTAAATTTACGAGGTTGAGATTCAGCAAATCTTATGATCCGTAGAATTATCTTTATTTGATTGTAATATAAGTCAGCTTCTCTGACAGACTGCTAATTGATATCACACTTTATTACAGGCAGTATAACTGTGAGGCGCAGTGAACAAATCACAATGATGAATCAATCTAGCCGAGGAAATATTTAAAACCAATAGAAATTACATAAGTTATGCTCACATAACTTCAATATTACTCATTTGGGAGATTTAAATCTCAAGTGGCATCAAAAAAATATACTTCATACATCACTCTGAGTGAATCTGGACATTTTTTTCAGGCTCCATCCAAGTTTTCTTGCTATCTGTATGTTGGAGGAGCAGTAAAAGGCATCTAGTTGTGTAAGCTTGAGCACACTTTGCCCCTGTGGCATTCACTTTCTCCAGAAACTCTACTTTCCTGCCCTCCCACCTAACACCACAGGACAGGAGCACACCAAACTTGAATCTTTAGTCTAGCAAGAGGCATTTACCGTGCAACACCTGGCCAGCTGATTTCAGGAGGGGGAATTTAAGGCACCGAGAGGCATTTGGTAGTTGGGCAGGCAAGGAAAGGATAGAGGCAGAAACCAGGGGTGGCCTGCTGGCCAGATAAAGCTGCAGCCTGCCTGTATCTCTCATTCCCAGGTCAGCAGAAGCCGCACAGCAGCAGAATACAAATAGGGTCATCAAACAGAGCTCGCTCCATTTGGAGGCTCAGGCGCTCCCTTCATTTGGCACCGAGATGTGCCGCTCAGCTCACTAGGTGAGAGAGTGAGAGAAAAGGTGAGAGGGAGAAGGAAGGAAGGAAAAAAATCCTCTCCTGCTTCTACATAACAGTCAATTAAATTAAGTTGGCTCTCCTGCTCTTTGATATCTGTGTCTTTACGCCAGCCAGCTGAGGAGAGGACACCTTTGTTTCCTTGTTCCCTATTAGCCACTCTTCCTTTTCACTTAGTCAAACAGAGAAGACACACAGGGAAGAAACACACAAGCAAAATGGCTTCAGAGACGAGGAGAGGTTGGGATGACAGGAGATAATATGACACTTCATTGATCTCTGAGGTGACATAGTGCCGGAGAACCAAGACGTAATTGGACAGAAAAAGATGTAGAACAAATATAGACAATGTTAAAGATGAAGTAGTGTTACTTTACCAGATGTGACGCTAACATAAACAGAAGCATGTCCGGAAACACAACCGTCATCCCTCACTAAAATAGTTTCTTTCCAAACACTGGGGAAAAAAATACAAAAATGCTGATGCAACCCATTGGTAAGGAGCATACAGATAGGAGTTGATCCCTTTCACTTCTCAGCCCTATGTCTCAGCAGCCCTACAGCGTGCTCAGAGTCGCATGCCTTCACCGAGGACAGGGCAGCAGCCTCTCCTGGCGTGACCTGGCACGCTGTTTTGGTTTGGTTCAATGCCAGCGCAGGTGACGCTAATCTCTTCTGTCTCTGGCTTTCTTTTGCCGTTGGCTGTCTTTCGCTTTTTCTTTGAACAGATAAAGTTAGACGGGTTTCATAACTACGTTTCAGCCACATTTCTACTGGAAAACACTGAGGAACTCTAAAACTGCACACAGCATTCACGCGAGTGACATCTCTCTCACGTTCACACTCGTGGGCAAATTGAAGGAATTGACATAATCAGACAAATTCAACCACATTGCTGCACAGATGTAGTTTTTGTCATGGTCTTTTGTATCTCAGTTGTTTATTACCTAGGATTCAACTTTTTCAATCTCTAAAGGGCAGAAATGTCAAACAGTTAGACCTCTTTCGACATCCTAATCATCTCAAATTGCATCGCCATCTGAGTTCAATAGTTGTTTTCGCCGCCTTCTACCAATAGATCTGTCGATATCTATGATCCAAAGCTCGTATCCATTAAAAAATCACTGCTTAATGCTTGTTGCGTTTGCGTCTTGAGTTTAAGCAATGCACAACAAAAAGAAATCAGGGCTTTTTAGCTTTGGATTCCTTCCAAGTGATCCCTTAGAGGTCTTTTCTGTCTGCCTGCCATTGTCTTGAAAAGGAGTTGAGGTCAGGGGGATCGAATGCGTGGTAATTTCTTTTTCTCTTCTGCACAGGTAATTTGCAGAGCACTCAGTGATAGTAATTCAACGATGATTGATTTTTTTTTCACACACCCTCCCTCCCTTGTAAAGTCGTTGTCATCTCATGAGTAATTACATGTTGGGGTGCAGACTCATCGACTGCTTTCACACACTCCGCATGCTTAACTTGAAGGCAGCAGCCCCGACAGGCCTCTCAGAGCGTTCAATAAACAGTTACCGGATCTGGGCATGCCCTCCCTCTTTGGTAAGAAATAGGTGAAGACAAAGGTGTTGGTGGATTGCTTGTCATTTAAAGCTGTCTTCAGAATAGCTCAGCTGTGCAAATTGGACATCTTAACAGCAGTGTTGAAATGTTGCTACAATGCCTTGGTTAACTAGAGTTTTAGGGTAGAAATAACTATGAATTTTAGCAGCAGGCTACTTTAATAGTTAATTGTGTAATTTGGGATCAGATTTACACACAAAAAACATTTGACTCTTAGATCATTTTCTTTGGACCCTGTTTTTCTAATTTGTCCAGTATGACAGCTTAGTATATTAATACACTCTGAGATAACCACTGACATCTGGGACTTTGACAACATTACTTCAACTTCAAATGTGATGAACCTAAAGCACAAGCAGCCAGGTGATAAAACTATAAACACACTGTCCTACTATTATAAAAAAAAAAAACAGTTATTTAAACATGTATTAAAGGTAACAGAATAACCTTCTCCAAATGACAAAAGTTGTTCTGTAAACTGTTTTATATTCCAGATGCAGCCCTGGTTTGTTTGTCATGTTTTATTCTGTCACAGTTTTCAATACATTACCTTTAAATGAAAAAGTAAAAAGCAATACAGCGGGACCTTGAATCAGAATAGGCTCTATGGCTGTGTTTGAGATCACTTAAAAAGATTTTAACTCAGGCTTTTTGTACATGCAACTAAAAAAAATGTTTCCCAAGGTAATGTAAACAAACCCCAAGCTACAGATTTAAACAAACTGCAACCTCCAGTGTTAAATCATGAAGCCAATGCAAAAGTTCAGAAATGTGCAGTACCTGTGGTGTCCACTTGAGGCTGGCTCTAAAAGCCAATTAAATCCCATTAAGCCCCCTGTTAAAATGTCTAACTTCACAGGAGAGTTAAACAAGTTTACAGCCTGGTACAAAATGCAGTTTTTATAAATCCACATTCCTTTAATGCCACAAACTGTTGGAGGGAACATTATTAGTATTACTTAGCTGTATTGATTATTTCAAGGTTAGGAGTTTGACATTTGCATTGGGTGTGGGTAATTGGCTGACAGGTAGATGCACTGTAGCTGTAGCTATCTCAGCTCCACGTCTTTGCCTGTGTCTAGGTTGATGGAAGTTGGGCTGAGTCAGCTTTCCTGTGTGGTGACTCCCATTGTTGGACTTCAAAATACCTGTTTGGAAAACAATGGGTGACATCAAAATGACTACATCCATTACAGTCAATGGGTTTAAGCCATTGTGACTGCTGAGGAATAAAACTGGATATAAAGTAAACTTCATCACAGAGTAATGACAGGACCACACAATCAAGGAACAAGCTCAAGAGGCAGAAGAGGTCAGTTTCTTATCAGCATAAGAAAGACTTTCATAATGCACACAAACAGCTACACAGGGAAGCGTTGAATTACAGTGAGATGAAATTACCCTTTACTCTCACAGATCCACTCTCTGTGTTTGGGTCTGTGCAGTCTTACACTTTCCGTTGGTATAATAAGCCAGGGTTCCCACGCGTCCTGGAAAACCTGGAAAACCTGGAAAACAGTTGAGCAGTTTTCCAGTACTGGAAAACACCTGGAAAATGGGAGAAAAAGTCAAATGTCCTGGAAAATCACAAAGTCCTGGAAAATTATTCCAACATGGCTGCATGCGACCTGACCCTATTAACAAAACACATCCCCATTCATTGAAAGTTGAGTGCATGCTGTGCTGGAAAAGACAGCGACACTGCGCAACTTTTTTCACATCTTTTCTCCTTCACTTCATAATCATGCATTCACAGAAAACGGGGGTATATTGTTTATGTTTTATGGTACATTTGGCTCAATTACCGTACTCTGGCTCAGTTGTTCTCAAAGTGGGGTCCTGGGACCCCTGGGGGTCTGCGAACCATAGCGTGGGGATCCGTGAAATAATTTGAATACATTTCTAATAAATTATAAAATTGTGCTGTGTCATTATAAAACAGCATATACACCATTGTTATGATACCATTTGGTGGCTGAAGGGATATGTGAGTCTTGCTACTGTTCATTTTCTGAAAGCGTTTAAGATCAATTACTTGAAAAGTATAAATGATGTCATGTTGAGTCCACAAGGAATGAAATGACCCTTTGTTTTAAAGCATACAAGTGGTATTTACTTGATTCAAATTGAAGTGTTATCTGTTTATCACTATGGTAAAGGTCTGAAGTATTTACATTGATACATTTTACAATACAAATAGTTCCAAGGGCAACTAAGAGTGCAAATGGTAGTAAGCATGTGCTTTAGTGATGGGAAGTTGGGCTCTTTTCAGAGAGACGGCTCTTTTGCCCCCAAAGAAGACTCGGCCCCCTCTTTCGTCTCCCGAACGACATTTAATTTAGAATCTTTTGTAGCCGTATGTTTTACCTTAACTTTGCAAAAACTAATGGTTTGTGTTGAAAACCCTTTAACAGTGTTTTTATGAGAATACTTATAATTGCCCAACTGCGTGCATTTATTCTGTTACAAAATCATTCTAACCCTGATCCTAGGGTTATGATTAGGGTTAGGGTTAGGGTTGTTATTAGGGTTAGGGTTAGGATTAGGGTAAGGGTTAGGGTTGTGATTAGGGTTAGGGTTGGGGTTGGGGTTAGGGTTGGGGTTAGGGTTACGGATTAGGGTTAGGGTTGTGATTAGGGTTAGGGTTGTGGTTAGGGTTAGGATTAGGGTTAGGGTTGTGATTAGGGTTAGGGTTGTGATTAGGGTTAGGGTTGTGATTAGGGTTAGTGTTGTGATTAGGGTAAGGGTTGGGGTTAGGGTTTGGATTAGGGTTGTGATTAGGGTTAGGGTTGGGGTTAGGGTTAGGGTTGTGATTAGGGTTGGGGTTAGGATTAGGGTTACGGTTAGGGTTGTGATTAGGGTTAGGGTTGTGATTAGGTTTAGGGTTAGGATTAGGGTTAGGGTTGTGATTAGGGTTAGGGTTGGGGTTAGGATTAGGGTTGTGATTAGGGTTGGGGTTAGGGTTGTGATTAGGTTTAGGGTTGGGGTTAGGGTTAGGGTTGTGATTAGGGTTAGGGTTGTGATTAGGGTTAGGGTTGTGATTAGGGTTAGGGTTGTGATTAGGGTTGGGGTTAGGGTTGTGATTAGGGTTAGGGTTGTGATTAGGGTTAGGGTTGTGATTAGGGTTAGGGTTGTGATTAGGGTTAGTGTTGTGATTAGGGTAAGGGTTGGGGTTAGGGTTTGGATTAGGGTTGTGATTAGGGTTAGGGTTGGGGTTAGGGTTAGGGTTGTGATTAGGGTTGGGGTTAGGATTAGGGTTACGGTTAGGGTTGTGATTAGGGTTAGGGTTGTGATTAGGTTTAGGGTTAGGATTAGGGTTAGGGTTGTGATTAGGGTTAGGGTTGGGGTTAGGATTAGGGTTGTGATTAGGGTTGGGGTTAGGGTTGTGATTAGGTTTAGGGTTGGGGTTAGGGTTAGGGTTGTGATTAGGGTTAGGGTTGTGATTAGGGTTAGGGTTGTGATTAGGGTTAGGGTTGTGATTAGGGTTGGGGTTAGGGTTGTGATTAGGGTTAGGGTTGTGATTAGGGTTAGGGTTGTGATTAGGGTTAGGGTTGTGATTAGGGTTAGTGTTGTGATTAGGGTAAGGGTTGGGGTTAGGGTTCGGATTAGGGTTGTGATTAGGGTTAGGGTTGGGGTTAGGGTTAGGGTTGTGATTAGGGTTGGGGTTAGGATTAGGGTTACGGTTAGGGTTGTGATTAGGGTTAGGGTTGTGATTAGGTTTAGGGTTAGGATTAGGGTTAGGGTTGTGATTAGGGTTAGGGTTGGGGTTAGGATTAGGGTTGTGATTAGGGTTGGGGTTAGGGTTGTGATTAGGTTTAGGGTTGGGGTTAGGGTTGTGATTAGGGTTAGGATTGGGGTTAGGGTTAGGGTTGGGGTTAGGGTTGTGATTAGGGTTAGGGTTGTGATTAGGGTTAGGGTTGTGATTAGGGTTGGGGTTAGGGTTGTGATTAGGGTTAGGGTTGTGATTAGGGTTAGGGTTGTGATTAGGGTTAGGGTTTGGGTTTTGATTAGGGTTGTGATTAGGGTTAGGGTTGTGATTAGGGTTAGGATTAGGGTTAGGGTTAGGGTTGGGGTTGTGCTTAGGGTTAGGATTAGGGTTAGGGTTGGGGTTGTGCTTAGGGTTAGGATTAGGGTTAGGATTAGGGTTAGGATTAGGGTTAGGGTTGTGATTAGGGTTAGGGTTGTGGTTAGGGTTGTGATTAGGGTTAGGGTTGTGATTAGGGTTGTGATTAGGGTTGGGGTTAGGGTTAGGATTAGGGTTTTGATTAGGGTTAGGGTTGTGATTAGGGTTAGGGTTGTGATTAGGATTAGGGTTAGGGTTAGGATTAGGGTTAGGTTCAGAACCAGAACTTAACTTAAACATATAGAACCAGAACCAAACTCATGCAAACAGAATCAGAATCAAACCCAACCAGAACCTAACCAGAACCTAACCAGAACCTAACCAGAACCTAACCAGACCAAACCAGAACAGAACCAGAACAGAACCAGAACCGAACCGTAACCAGAACCGAACCAGATCCGAACCAGAACCAGAACCGAACCGGAACCGAACCTAACCAGATCCGAACCATACCAGAACAGAACCAGAACCGAACCGAACCAGAACCGTACCAGAACCGTACCAGAACCAAACCAGACTTAAACCAGAACCAAACCAGAACTGAAGCAGACCTGAACCAGAACCAAACCAGAACTGAACCAGAATCGAACCGGAACCGAACCAAACCAGAACCATACCAGAACCGAACCAGAACCGTACCAGAACCGAACCAGCCTTGAACTAGAATCGAACCAGAACAGAACCGAACCAGAACCATACCAGAACAGAACCAGAACCAAACCAGAACCGAACTCAAGCAAACTGAACCAAAACCAGAACCAACTCAAGCAAACATTACCAGAACCAAACTCGAGCAAACAGAACCAGAACCAAACTCAAGCAAACAGAACCAAAGCCAAACTCAAGCAAACATTATTAATGTTCTCAGGTTGGCATTGAGAAAAATCAGATACGTCAGCTTGGATGGGCTGATCCGATTTCTCCTCTCAGTGAGAATTTGCCCGGTCTTTGAGAAGACAATTATGAGGGGGCCTTGGACAATTTTCTCACCTGTAAGGTGTCCCTGGCTCCAAAAAGTCTGAGAACCCCTGCTCTAGCTAGTAGGAGTGCAAACTCCCGATAGTGAAAACAAAGGGAACAAAAAGAGCGACACAGCTGCACAGAAACTCCATGTTGTAGACATCGCTGATCATAACAGACATGAAGGAAGACAGTTTACATTTTTCTAAATCTCTGAGAGACCTTCAAATACAGAGTACGTATTTACACTGGTGAGATTTTTCAGAGTTTACGGTAACTCAAATAAAAAAATGTGACATTTGCTTTGTTTTATATCGACCACTTAGCAGGATGAATATCATGATTAAGCAGGTATATTTTGAGTTTGAGTTGAGTTGAGTTGAGAAACATTTGTGGCCATTTTTGTCATTCAGTTCTATTTAGGTCATTAATGCACTGATCCTCTGATCATTATTATTTATTTAATTATTTCAGTAAGGCAGCTTCCAGAGTCCTTTGCTGGCTCTTTTGTTTTTTTCTTAGCTCATTTTATATTTTTTGAGAAAAGAGAAAGCTGAGATGAGAGTTGCCCATCATTGTTACTTGGTTGCACTAATAAAGTGAAGTGCTGTACATCTCTGGTTGCATTATTCTATTATCAATTTGCCATAATTTTTAAGTATGTAAGAGATGATTTCATTGATAGCCATAGACTACATGTCTTTCAATGTAGACTTCCACTGAGAGGAACATATTAGACTATTTAGGAACTAAATTAGGAACTAAATTTAGACTGTCATACCAGCTTGATCATCAATGAAAATGTCCTGGAAATGTCCTGGAAAATGATCTCTGGAAAAGAGTGGGAACCCTGTAAGCATTTTCCATAAGTCACTGTGCAAAGCAACAAAGTCATGGAGCACAATGTAATTCAGGAGCAAGCACTTGTAGATGAAGGACTTTACTCATATCATTAGAAAAAGATGTTCAAGGTCAAACATTGGAATGAATGTCACTTGAGGAGGCTTTTGAGAAAAGTATAATTGTACTAACACTTGTTGCATACAGAGGAGAAGAAGATGCCGTTCATTTTCTGTTTTTTCTGTTTGTTTGTTTTGCATTAATCAATTATCTTACATATAAAAAGATCTACACTGTGTTGCCATTATAGTAAGAAAACCTGAAAAATCATATTAAATTCAATACAATTACTTAAAACTTTAAAAAACTGTCTTGGTTTTGTTGATGTTATTATTTTACTTTTTTATTTTTATCTGATATATTATGCTTTCTTTTTTCCAATCCCCCTAACAAGCATAAGTTGAGAAGATATTACAAACATACATATTTTAATGTCTAATCTATCCAAAGTTTACCTGAAGTGATAATCACAAACAGGTTTATAAGATAAACATTGTGCTTTGTAAGGCTGATAGATAGAGAAATAAGAAGGTATTTGGTGCATCACAGTCCAATTCTTCCATACAACAATATAACCACACTGATCCCATACAGCAGTATTTCTCCTGCAGCTTACACGTGTTCAGTGTGTGCTTGTGTGTGGGCGTCGAGTGTGTATGTGTGTGTGTTTTGATTGCTTTGTCTCTCTCTTTTGCTCTAATTATCCCCTCCCTCTAACAGTGCCCTCTCAGATCTCCAATCTTTTTTTGTCCTCAAATTCCTCTTCATTCGCGTTTCTCATCCTTTTCCTTTCATTTTCATCAGAGCTCTGCATCTCTCCCACAATCGTGTGTACTTTTGTGACAACCCACATTACTGCAGGGGCTTGTCTTTGTTTAGTGAGAAGGGTTCCAATTTCCTTATATAACACTCTGAATCCCCGCACTCTTTGATTTTGGATTACATGATCTTTTTGCGCCAGTTTAAATCTTTGATTCAAAGAATTACTAGACCGAGCCAGGCGGAAATTGTGCATCACACTTTCGCCAGAGCTTGCCGAGGTTCCGGCGTTGTCTCAGATGAATGACCACTGGCCTAACTACTCTGCCCCGGCCTCAGGGAAACTGTGACTGTGTGTGTGTTCCATCATTTGTGGTGGGTACAAGAGGGTCGGGCATAACAAGGACGGCTTTCTGTTCTTTTTTCAGATGTGCTGGAGCACACAAAGACCTTCATCCATGCACCGGTGCACACAATGTTTTAATTCCTCTCATACCACCTGAAACGGACACACTGGGCAGCACAGTTTTCAAAATATCTGCCAATCTATGTTTTGAAATACAGACAAAAAAATCCCTCGGGCACAAGATAAGCCCCCCACGCGCTCCTGGGGCCAAACACGATTAGCCCTATCAGAGACACAATCTCTGTCGCTCTCAGAACCCCAGAATAAGCTCAGCACAGAAGCCGCTGGTCTAATTCATCCATTCAGCTCCATAAATTTCAGAGCAACCTGATAAATGATGAATTTACTCCCTCACTTTGTTTGACGTTGGAGAGAGAATGGAAGAAGGATGGAGGTAGAGGGAGCTGGGGAAACAGGGAAGTGGGTAAGTAGTAATTGAATACAGAAGTATTTAATGGAGTAGATGACAGGGATGAGTAGAATAAGTGGTAACAAAAGGTAGAAAAGCTGACATAAAGACGGCGTAGATTGGTTTAGGAGAAGAGAAAGGGAATAAAGAGTGAGGAAAAGGTAGATAAATGATACATGGATTGTGGCTGAAGCTAAAGAGGTCTGATTCAGCCAAGAAGAGCAAGAAGGGCAGATTGCTTTGGAGAGAGACAGAGAATAGCAGGGGGCAGATGAGGGAGCAGAGGATTGCTGGATGGATGGTGGGCTGAGGAGAGAGAGGAAGAGAATAAAAAAGGACTCAGTCAGAAGAATGAATAGCCAGAGAGAGGGAGAGCAGGTGAGCCAGAGATGAAAGCAAGGTGCAGATTGGAAAGGAGGTGGGTAGTGCGGGACATTCACAACCAGCGGCAGCAGCAGCTAGCCACAGAGTGGAGCTGCGGAATGATGATTTTTCTGGACAGGGCTGCAGTATATCAAATGTACTCATCATCCCCAAATGGAGAGAAAGCCAGGAGCCTGTCACGGTAGCCATTTTCACAGTTTTGATGGGCTCTCAGCACCGGCCTTGTGATGGAACCCCAGCGAGATTAGTCTGGCAAGCAAACTGAATAGAACGAGCCGAGCGACCAGCAGATGACTGTCGGCGTGCCAGTGTTTGTGTTGACTGAAAAGCTGCCACCAAAGGGGAAACATTTAGACATTGTTTTGGCTGGGAGGAAAAAATGGTGACAGCATTTATTGGAGCTACAAGAGACACATAAACACAAACTGCATGTGAACACATAACAGCAGCATATCACAATGTAACGCTCTGTTACAAGATTAAACACGTCTGCATTCAGCCACTCAGACATGCAGATGCATTCTGCAGAATGTAAATAAGCACGTTACCTTATTCTGAAACAATTTATGTTCATGATTAAATAAGCAGCTGTCCAGTAATGCTTTCGAATATCTTGCTGTTTCTTTAAAGCTCCTGTGATTACGAATCAGACTGAATTTAATACTAAAGCCTCTATATGACTTACACAAGCAAACAAGACCATCAGCAACTAGATTGATTATTCCAGTAGTGTTATTATTATTATCTAAAAGTGCTGCTGGAGAGTAAGTGTCAGACAAAGTGATAAACAACATGCTGCAGGAACAGCCTTTTTATGTTTCCCTAGCAAAGATTCTTAATACTACATACACATGAAGAGGACAAAATCAGCAAAGAGATAAGAGATACCACTTTGTCTATTGAGAGCAGCAAAATCAACACTAAAAGCTCAAACTAGCTCTCCACAGGTGGCATAAGCAAACAACCATGCAACTTCCTCAGTCCAACAAACACAGAAATGTATCGTGTGGTATGATGAATATCCTCTTTATTTTCTAATCTAATAATGTTAAAGTACATCACATTAGACATGAGTTGTAATGTTTATATACAATGCTGTATCTAAATGGATCTTGTAAAGTCATAAGGCCGTGTGTTGAAGTCGTGTGAATAGTTCCTTGGCCATTTATGTGAATGTCATCAGACATGTTACAACTCAGGATGCTTTTAGACATTTTTGACTTAAGATGTCAAGAGTACATTAAGAGCAGGCGTTCATATGGTCATTTTTCATTAACACAGTAAACACGACACCATTGAAAGGCACTATAAGTGGATAGGAGTCACAAGCCACCATACCAAGTTGCAACTTCTCAATCTGGAAGTGCAAACAGTTCCTTGTGTGTCCGCTTGATGCTGGCCTCAATACCAACAAATCACCATTAGAGTCCATATGAAAAAGACCATTTTTACAGCAGAATTCAACACATTTGCAGTGTGGTATAGAAAGCCATTTTGGTGTCAATACCTTTAGATATTTTTTCGTGATATGTGGACAAAGGTTGATCACACATTTTTAAGCATAATTATGTTGTCTACCAAGTAATTATGGTATCAACTTCTACTCTTTCCTAGTTTCAAGGTTGTATTAGATTCAGACAACTTTGTTAACCCCTCTGAGCACAATTTATAAATTGTAGTTAGTTTGAGTCACCAACTGCAAAATAGCGACGGCCATCTTTGGGGTTCTCTTCAGAAACTACATCTGTCTTTTATATCAGACCAACAAAAGCTTTGGCTGAGCATCCCCTGAGTGTAGGGGGTTGACAAGAGGGTTTGTTTCACTACTTGTTGACTTCACTTTTATTTTTTTAAGGAGAAAAATATCACAGAAGTGGAATATTAGAAGTATTATGGTCTTAGATCCAACCCTGAGATTTCAAATATCCCCCTACAGCAATATGTTTCAATAGAAATTAGATCACTTTAAAGAAATAACAATATATTTTCAAAAACAAAGAAAAATAAGTCTTTAATAGGAATTGGATTGTGTTTTTTTGCTTAGTCACCTATTACACAACTTCAAGAAAACAGAAGTAGGCTTTTATTGCCTGTGATTTATAACAAAACTATCATAGAAACAAATTGACATAGTTTGAGCATAAATCACCCAAATGACTAGTTTCATTATTGTGGTAACTGTGTAGTGATCTAAACTGAGCAGCATGTTTTACTCTAAGACTATAATATAGATTTTAAATTACAGCAAAAGTGGCTCTCTGGCTGTGACAGAACATCAAATGCATAATAGTGCTAAATTGATTTTCCTCTTTGTAGTGTGAGATGGTTTGATGAAAAATCTTCGAGGAAATATCCAGACTCTGCTTTGAGCAAATGCGTCTTAAAGGCGGAGTGATTTATAAAAAACAATAGGGCTTTCATTGGCAAGGTCGTCCATTCTGCAGTCACCTTTAGAAAGGGAGTATCAAATTGACAAACTAGAGAGATTTTTCTCATTAGTTCAACAATTAGCTTGTGGTGTATTCATTACAAGGGGACTGTCACCTCATTAATCACCTGAAACAATGTAAGAGCTATACCTGAGATCATGCCATTAGCAATGCACAGTGAGTTTCTGCATCCTGCTCTCAGATTCAGGTGTGGTTTCACTCAGGCTAAGTGAAAATATGAGCGACTCTCTGTATGCTGAGAAGCCCTCCTCGCCTGTTTTTCCCTCCCCAGTCCTTCACCTACCCCTGCGAACTACTAAACTCTTTCCTGTCGGGTTTCACATACAACCCTCACACCTCCCTCCGTGGCCCTTGTCCAGAGGAGAGTGTATTTGGCCGCCACCCGAAACCTGCAGGAGATCAAAGGAAAGGGGAGGGAGTCCTGCTAGTAGCTGATTAACCTGCTGGCACGCTGTAGACTCAGTCCTTTAGCTCCTTGGGCTCCCTCGCAGCCATATCCACACTCTGTCCCAGCTGGCTGTAAACTGAGCTCTGGGCTGGTGTTTCTCTGAATACTGAAGGTGGAAAGGAATGATAGAAAAATAGCACTGAGCAAATCGAAGAGAGCTTATAGTTTACCCGACTACTTTGGAGCACAACAGGCTAAATGAATGAATCAACGTCATTATGGTGTGCACTCCATGAATGCACAATTTTAAACAGCAGGTGAGAACAGAGCAATTTAAAATCTGGTATGCAGCAGGAAAGGCAGGAAAAGACTGTAAAATCCAGAATAAAAGTAGGATTAAGCATTCTTCCTGCGTGACGATTTCCATTGCATTCAGTGAAGTTCACAACGTACAGTTTCTGTGCAACTGTGTAGCTCTTTGTAGTACGCATCATTCCTTTATGCATCATTGTTCGCAGGCTCCCCAACTCCTAGACCAATTTTAATCCAACTGGATTTGACAATATCGAATGGAAAAGACAGTTTTAAAAAAATCACGCTAGACATATGTTTCAAGAACAAAAGGGCGTAAAAGAAGAGACAGATAAGAGAAGGAAACCTGACTGGAGGGATGGAATAAACTATTTCGCAAAAATCTCTCTCGTTTGCACAAAGTTGTAAAGTCAATGTGAAGTTATTCCTTTTTGAAGTTAGGGTGATTTTTCTTCTAGTCTCTGAAATCTGGTTTTTAGTTGGCTTTGCACAGAAACAGTCAGTTTCATCCTATAGGTGCATCATAGAGTATGTATTTTTTACTTTTCTATAGTAACAATTTAAAACAGTATACTTCTACTTTTGCCATAGTCTTTCCCTGCATGAGTATCTGTACTTCAAGAGTTAAACCTGGGTGTACCTTTTGCACCTCTGGGTGCAAGAAACTGAACCCAGAAAGGACAGAAAATAGGAATCTCTGAAAGATTTATGGACTCAAGGATGAACATGACATCATAGCCAGAAACCCTATTTTCACCCTTAGTCTGGTGGATCTGTGGGAGAGTGTGTACGTGTGTGTGTATTTGTGCATGATGTCGTCAATAGATGAATCCCCTGACAGGATTCTAGCAGTCAGACCAGACACTTTTCCAGGAGGCTTTTTTTCACAGTTACCAAGCCCTGACCTTTCACTTCAGATACAAAAGATGTCGTTGAGTGAGTGATATTTATTCCTCTAAATTTCCTCCCACTCGGGCACACAGTGACATCATGTTGTCATTCATAATTCCTCACAGGCTTCACAGGCTTCTGTCGTACCTTTAAAGTCTTTGAAGACGAACCGAACATCTCAATTCTCAGTGTTGACAGACTAGTGGTACCGTTCAGAGGGAATGCTTCGGTGATTGTCAGACAGAAAATGGCATCCTGGCACATACACATCCACAAATTGTGTCCTGCCAGAAATACTACTAAGTACTCACACAACAGTCCCTGTAAAAGGCGCTCTATTATCCGTAATTCCTGTATCCCTGGAACATGTTAGCCAGGGTCTCAGAAGAGGAGAATGTGGCAGCTGGGGTGTAGTGCTTCTTTTTTTACCCAAAAGGCCTCCCACCATGTCAGTAATGATCTCATTTGTATGCATTGTGCTCCTCAAATCTGTGCGACAGTGGGACTCTGCTCCCAATAGGTCTGCAGTTCTTTAAATTACCACCTCCTCCTCTATTGTTACACGTCTCCCTGCAAACCTGACACACATTAGGCGTCTTTATTCCAAGTAACTGAATCATTCCTTGGCCCTTGAAATGTAAAAGCAGGTGGTGTCCAGTGGGGGAATTAGTGCACATTAATGACCCTCAATTTACCTCACAGAAAGACATTTACTGCACGTCTACTTTCTTTAACTTTATATGACTGCTTTTCAACTTAATATGTAACACAGTGAATGTATTATAGGACTTTATCTGATGTGTTTCCTGTGATTTCACCCCTTCTTTGCAGGTTATTATGCAGTTTTGTCTTTCTATGACTGCTACAGAAATGTGTTGTGCTTTAATTCATGGATATGTATTTAAATTGAGGTGTGGAGTATGCTGTTTAAAATGAATTTAAACAAATTAAAACTAAAGCTACTTGAAAAAATCCTCATAAAGCTTTTATAAATACTTCTAAACAAAGATAAACCTCAATATAAATCACTGTATAAATGTGTGTTGTCTGTTGCTGTTGCCAACTGTTTCAAGTTGTCTGTTAAACTCTCAAATTTTAAAGGCAACAGCGACATTGAGCGCTATCAAATGGCAAATAAGAAAATCCCGTTCAAATATACCCGGCCAGTAGAAGATTGGCTTCAGGAGAAAGGTAAATCTTTATCGAACTTTAAGAATGTTTTTTCTTTTTTCCTGTCATCCCATCGGCTTGTTCCCTTTCAACCTCTGAGAATGAAAAACCACCCCTTAAACCCTTTAAAAACCGAGTAAACCAAACATTGTTTGAAACTTTGAGTTCTCTCCTCTGCTTTTCTTTGACTTTTTTACTTTCCTGTTTTTTGTCATTGTCATCTTTTTTAAATTTTGTTGAATCATGGTGTCCAGTTAAAGGGACTGCAAAAATATTTTGTAAACAGTGCAACAATAAGATTTTAAGTATCAAGTACTCTAAATCCTTTTTGCAAAATTGACTGGGAGAAGGCTTTATCTATGCTGCAACAGTCAGCCAATTGTTTTGAGAGGAGAATTATCTCCCGTGGCTCAAATTCTCAGCAATGTTTGAGAACAAACTAATCAGCGGGCATATCCCCCTGAAAACTTTCCAAACAGCAGGTGCCTTTCCCTGCTGTAATTTATCTGATTGCAGCTATGCACATTACACATGATAAAATCCTCACTTGTTGGGTGATGGAGAGCTAATTGGAGCCTTTTTGACAGCAAAGTATCAGCGAGCCTGCCAAGGTGCACTACTCCCTGATAGCGTTGTGCTTTTCATTCACAGTGATTATCCAATCAGAATTTAAAACGGCCTCTTTTTTTTGTTGTGAATTAAATTTTCTTACTCAATATAATATCATTATAAACTGCATTTAAAGTTAATTTGCACATAAACATCTTAACCTGCTCATAAAGTCCCTTTAACAACCGCTAAAACACAGACCGGTCTGAAAAATGTCATTACCGCTGCATGCATGACTCCACACATGCTGTTTCATTTTGGCTTCTGTGATATGAACGTCCTGTCCCTGTCATTCCATGCCTGATGTATTATGTATCCCAGTTGTGTCAATACCGCAAACATAACAAGCTTGCAGTGCTATATGTATCTGTAAATTAGACCAATGAGATTTTAATTATGATTCCTGTATCGTGAAGTTTGGTGTACTTTCATTTCATTATGGATGCATTAGCTGTGTGTTTTGACAATGCTATTTAGGCCTCTCCTAATGAAATTCATGGTGACATACAGACATACAGTGAGTGTGTGTTGCTCCCACTCAATCATTATATGCCAAAGCTTGTGTACCTATTTATTAATCATTTACCGCACGAGTCCATTGTTTTGTCCAGAGAGTATTAAGAGTGCCTGTGGAACATGTTTCATTTTTCAAACAGAGATGTTTTTTTTCAACCTGCATGTTTTTGCACCCCTCTGATAATGCTGCTATAAATGCTAGTGTCTGTTGTTTCCAGCATTAGCTGTCTCTTTCAGGTTTTTTTTGTTTTTCGTATACCAAAGG
This sequence comes from Notolabrus celidotus, assembly GCF_009762535.1. NCBI lineage: Eukaryota > Metazoa > Chordata > Actinopteri > Labriformes > Labridae > Notolabrus > Notolabrus celidotus. Next base: position 25,816,173 of record NC_048284.1, read on the forward strand.
GAAAATAACCTTTTAACTGTAGATAACATTACATTAAGCAGCAGCCTTTTATGAACAGAAAGGTGGGAACATTAAAAACAATACTGTAATTACGTTTTTTACAGTAAAAAAGCATGTTGCAGCACCATTACACGTTACCATTTCAACTCCATCAACATTTATCAAGTAAAGGTAGATAGAGTCTCTAATAGAGTTAACAGACACATTCAGTCATTATAAAAAGCTTTTTCTTCCATCTGGCAATGACAGCGTAGTTCATCTATAAGGCGATGCATGACAGCGCTAGAGCTTTGTATGTGGAATCAATATTTGATCAGAAATATTTAACACTAACCTCCAACCCTCCTGCGCCAGGCCGGCAGCTGACAATCTTCAACACCCAGGCCACTATCTCCATCGGGGGTAACGACCGGAAGCGGCCCTACCAGGGTCAGCTCTCCGGCCTCTACTACAACGGCCTTAAAGTGCTCAACATGGCCGCCGAGGGCCATGTCAACATTAAGGTGAATGGGAGCGTGCGGCTGGTAGGAGACGTGCCGGCCAGCAGGGGTGCGGCGCGCACCACCACTTCAGTGCCACCGGAGATGTCCACCACCTTCATTGAGACCACCACCACTCTCTCCACCACGACCACCCGCAAACAGCGCTCACCACCAACTATCCAGGTAAGTCTGGAGACTTCTGAGAGTGTATTGGGTCATTGTTTGCGAAGGGGTGGCTGTGGCTCAGTGGTAGAGTTGGTCGTCTCTCAATAGAATGGTCGGTATTTCAATCCCAGATCTAGCCGGCCACATGCCAATGTGTCCTCGGGCAAGATACTGAACCCCAAACTGTTCCATGTGACTGTGCCATTAGTGAGTGAATGGGAAAAGTTATTACTGATGGGCACTTTACATGAAAGCCTCTGCCTCTGGTGTGAATAGGTGAATGTGACATGTAATGTAAAAGCACTTTGAGTGGTCAGAAGACAAAAGAAAGCAAAAAACTGTGAATAAATAGGGATGCACTTGAGATACAGAAGTGACACCATACATAAGCTAACACATGCCTCTCTGAAAGATAAGTTTTTAGGAAGTTTAAGTGGTTGAACATTTTTAACTTTTTGCCCAGAGTTTGATTAGAAAAAAGATGGTCTGTTCAATATGAAGCTATATTAAACATCGTGTTATCTAAGCTTAGCTTAGCTTAGCTTAGATCAGCACATGGTTCAAAATGGAAAAAAAACTAGCCTGGCTGCACCGAAAGATAAAGTATTCATCCATCACCTCCAAAGCTCATGAACAATCACATTATTCAGCTCAGGATAATCTGTTAGAAAGTAAAGAGAGATGATGTGAAGCCATTACATATGAAATGCTTTGTTATTAATGGTGAAATTTGTTTCACATTTCTCATTAAATCAACTGAGCATTACATTAGTAAGAAGTGTCCCCTCCCCATTCAGCTCAACATCTATACATGGACAGATCTAAGCTCCGTCAGGATGAGAGCACAGTCCCAGTTCTGCACGGCAGACAGTGGTGATGCTGACTGCTTGTTTCATGCAAAACAAGAGCAAACTGCACAGAGCTGCAAAACTATGGGCACGTTTGTGCTTGAATACCCTTGTGCAATATGCTTTGTGAATTAGACCTTGAGACAGAGCAGAAAGTGGGGATACATAACTTGCAATTCTTGGTGCAATTAGCAGCAGCAGACTAGTTCTTAATGAATCCCCCCCTCAGTCTCAAAAACAGGTCTTAATAGTTGTTTTAATTCCAAAGAATCAAACGAGATAAAACTAGTAAGCCGAGAGGTGCTGGTATCTTAAGCCAGGGTAAGCTTCCTGAAGCTGCTTATTTCTTGCACAGAACTAAGTGTTGTATCAATCTACTCCTCTTACTCTTGACGGGAAAGCAAAAGCGCATATTCCCCGAAATGTCAAATCTCACCAAATGGTTGCCAGCAAGTGTCGTATAGTGTGGCATTTAAATGTGTGTGTGGAGCACAACCTGAGTCTGTTTGCAAAATGTTTTTTTGTTTTTGATAAACAGGTTTTGAAAATATGACAAAGAGAAATGTTGAAAAACAAAAGTCCTCTTATGCCTCCTACACATGTTTGTATTTCTGTGACTTTTCTGTGACTCTGCGTGGGTAGATTGGAGCCAGGTTGCCTTTCCCCTGCCTGATCAGTCAAGGTCAGGATACTGTATCTGTTCTGTTGAGGACTGAAGTGCTGCTGTTCATTGAGGTGTGCAACGCTGGCATAGCCACAGCTATCTTTCTCTAGGTCTCTTTCTGTTCTTTTCTGTTGCTTCTGTTTGGGCCCAACAGAGGCCCTTCTTCAATATCTTCTGAATCGAAGCCAATGACTGTCATCGACGTGCTAAGAAAGTAATCACGCTTTTGACACCCAGTGGACAAATTCAACCAGTGACTGCTCATATTAAAGCAATAACTCTCCCTGAGGAGTGAGACAGGCAGGGTTTGGGGAGTCATTTGTTGCTGGACTACAGACAGACAGGGACCAGCGTTATCAGCCTCTTCACCTGAACAGCAGATTGCCTGGCGTGTTCGTGATGATGGCCCTTCATGTCGCTGCTGACACTTGTATTTCTCTATCAGTGCGAGTGTGGGGGAGTCCAGAGTCAGAGCGGTTAGAAAGCCACTAAATACCCTGTGATTTGGACAGAGCTGACAAAAATGTCAAGCTTTATATGGGAGGCTTGGAGGTCTACAGCAAAAGCAAAGCAGTCCATATCCATTCTGTCAGTAATCTGCGGGGATGATGACTGAGCTGAGATACATTACACCACCATCTCCGGCACATATCAAGGTCACTCACATACAAAAAATCATGGCATCAATGGGAAGATGGCATTTTGTGTCATAGGCTATTAATATCACAAGGAGTCAATGTAGTTGTGTGTGCTTTAAAAGACTCTCCGTTTCAAGGTGAAAAGATGCTGTTAGATAATGCACTTTGCTAACTTAACAATGAAATTGTAGCTTTTTGCCCTCACTAACTTTTCACTTTACTTTTGTTTGCCTTCCAAGCATCTTTCTCATCTCCACCCGACTCAATCCCCCCACGACAGCGTCTGCTTTGATTCACACTACCGTGTCACAGAATTTCATTTGCCAGGGCCTTTAATTTTGCCGTTCCCTTGGCGGCTGTCAAAAAACGTGGTGTGAGAGGTGAGGAGAGGACCTGTACCATTTGGCAGATTTCTCCACCCCTCAGGGTAGTATAGGGGAGTTGTGGGAGTTGAGCTATCATTAGTGATGTACTGCAGTGCTGGGAAAGAGGTATAGGTATGTGACACGGTGCTGGACTTGAGCTGGAGTGCAGCTGTTTTAGGAGCACAAGTAGACTAAAAAGCGTGTGTTTGGGAACCTTCTCGCATGTCTATTTTTTGGTTCACTTCACCAGCACTAGATGTTTCCTTTTCAGAGGTGAGAAGTGACGAATCCCTCGACACTCCAGGATCAACAGAATGAGAGACAGGGGTGGGAAGTGGAGAGAGCCAATCTCACGCTTAATTAATGACAGCTCTGCTGGGACGAACTGACGAGACAGACACGTTTCATTTTCTTTCACTCTCTCCCTCTATCACTGTCTTATTCAGCCTCTCTGTGGGTCAGGTGATTTGGATGAGCACAGGCTTCAAAAAGATGACATTTTTAAGACTTCAAGTCCACGTGTGAGCCATGTGGATGAATACTTTTATTTTTCAGTGCTCAATGAATTATTTCTGAGATTTTCTGTTGGCAAAGGCTTGAAAGACAGACAATTCCAAAAGTGCATCCCTGCCAGAAACTCAAGAGTATTACAAAGATATTACAGAGTTAACCGTATCTTAATGAATATGATAAATGGTGAGAGACGTGGCACTTGATTTTTCAATGAGCTGGCTCACTCTGAAAACCACTCACTGGCCCACTCATAACCTTTATGTCAGTGCTTGGGTAACTTTGAAGATTAAGCCTGAGTCATCATTCAGTGTTTCATCCATTCAGCAGTTGGAACGCCTCTTTGATGGAGTTAATCAGAGGACGGTGACTAATCCTTACCATGTTAGCTTTGGCTACATGTCCTCAACTCTTCCACATCCACTGTATTTCAGAAGGGCAACGCTTGTTCAAGCAAATGCCTATATTCTACGATGAGACAATCAGGTAAAACACTTCAAAAGCTGTGAAGCCTCACCCTGAACAGACCTTACACTCTCCAAAAGCTCTTGACTTCCACATCATCCTCATAAATAGTCATTTGTTCTTTATTGACTTGGCAAGACATGTAAATAAGGTCTTAAAAAAAAAAGCTTATGCAGCAGTCAATATGTATTAACAAGAGTAATGGAGTAAATATTGTCCTCTTATAAACCTGTTTACTCAAAGCTGTGTTTTCGCCTCACACAAACCCTGACCTGCTTTTATCAAGCAACTTGTTCCCTCATCAAGAATAGCTCGACGTCAGCTCTGTCGGCTGTTTTAGCTCCAGCAGTCAGGAGTGGTTTGTGATGAAATTTAAATGGTTTAACAATTATTTAGAAAGTTATACAACATTTGATCTAAATTTAGTTGTAGCTGACAGTGTTAAAAATTAACCCCACCAATGTTATACATTATGTACTGCTACAAAAAAGAATTACTTAAAATTACTCAGAGAGCTTTGAATAAAAACTGATCTCACACAAAAAGTGATGTCGCTTGAGGCAGCATTGGCTGGATCTGAAGACTACAGGTATTGGGTTTTGTATAGTTAGAAGAGGTGAGCTAGTTAGACCTCTACAGTTCCCCTTGCTTTTCTGTTTGACTTGTCAGAGGTGCAATGTTAAAATCAGTTGTTTGTTTGATACTTTGAATTGTGACTTTTTGACAAAAAATTAAGCTCAGGGGATTTATACTGTGTAGCTTTTTAAAGTAAAAATACAGAGAGTTTAGAACATCTTTAGAAACATTAATGTTGGTGGTCAAAGTAATGAAGACAGAAAGGGTAATGAATACTAAAAGTCTGGCTCCAGCCCTCCTTGAAGATACATTCACCACTTCTAGCAAACAAGACATGAAGGTGAATTAGTAGAATATGAAGATGATTTATCTGATTCTGCAGCCTAATTGGGAATCAGAAAAACTGCCCTGCCAAGTTAAAAGTTGTCAACTTTTAGAAAGATAGAAACTTTTGTTCTAACCTTTTTCACTCAATGCCCTGAAAACAAGCCAAGTCTTCAGCCCACCTATTTTTTTCATCATGACACTTGGTTGTTGGCAGTTCCATCCGTGATAGTTAGAAATTTATAATTTGTGAGGCCTTTTCAGTTTTTGTCTCTTGAGTAGAAGTGCTGCTGTTGCATCACAGTCCTTGTTTAATTTCTTCATCAAGCTGATTTTTCTCTTCCATCCAGCTATTTTTGAATCCAAGTCTTCATGTTTGAAAGGTTTGGTTGCTCCTGATGAGTAATTACAACAACCTTGAACTTGTTTTCAAAACGCTTAACCAGGTAGAGCTTGATAAGTTGCTACCTAATCCCTCCAGTGCTGCAGAATTCTGGTTGACCCAAAGATTGTATTTTACGCCTGTTGGTTTGATGTGGATAGTCGTTTTGGGAACACTCATTTATGCGCGGCTCTCTATCATGGGAGATCAACGTCTCTCTCGTTCTCAATTAGCTCTCACTGCTGGCCTGAGATGTTTGGGAACAATTAGGAAAGGAGGCTGCAATCTAGAGTACCGTGGGGGGAACACGCTGAGGGAGAGACGCTGAAAGTGATTTGCATGGCTGCCGTGTTAAAGAAATTGCTTGCGTCCATCATCTTGAACTGGCCTGGTGCTCAGGAGACGAGAAAATGAGAGGTAAATTGTTTGCAGTTTAATTGGAGTCTTTTTTCAGCTAAGAGGTGGGGAAGGCGGGGAATGCCATATCGACGCGCTTCAAAGTGCACTGCATGATGGGAATATTATTAGGTTGAGTTGATATGGATTCTTCTGTGGCACTGTATGATTTCTTCTGTGGCACTGTATGATTTCTGTATTTTCAGCTTATTTCAAGCCATGTTGACAGATATTATGAGGTAGAAAGTCCCAGAGAAGTTACCAGAGAGGGCAACCTGCAGCAGAAAGGTCATGACCAGAATCAATTCACACAGCTGCAAGATAAGATTTTGCACACTAAGCTCCCGCGATGCTCGCTTGCCCTCCATTTTCTCCTCACAGTTTTCCTCGACTCACTTCTTTTACAGCGTCTATCTAAAGCACATCAAGGATGTTGCTTAACGCCTTGGGATATATGATAATCACTGATTTATTCTCTCTTCAAGAGGCAGTGAGGAAAGCACTGTGCAGCCTGCTGCGTGCCTCCACGTGGTAGTCTGCCAGATGATGTTTGATGAGTGTGTTCATCTGCTCGTGTGTGTGTGAGCGTACAGGTGTGTGTCAGAGACGGTAGGCAGCTCCGCTCTTCTTCTCCACCTGCTGTCAGTCATCTTTTCTTTTCAGTTAGTCAGTCTCTGTGATCACCTTCCCTGCAGCAGCCGCTCAGGCCTGCCGGTAATTGTGTAAAGGTCAAACTAGTTTGCAGGAATACCTCTGTATTCTTTTTTTATTCCTCTCTTATCCTCTATCTTTTTTTCTTTTTTGTCAATATCCAGCTCTATTTCCCTGGAACACAACCTTCCTCCCAGTGAATTCTGGGAGATGAATGCTGGTGGTCCTGCTATTTGCTCTGTAGGTCCAATTAGGAGACAGCGACTGATGAGGAGCCTGCTGCTGCGTGTGGCTCATTAAACGGACTCATACACACACACATTTTGTTCAGGGACCTCTAAATCATTGTCTCACATGTCTGCATTCATGCAGAGCTAAATTAGAGTACTGTTACTCTCATATATTTTTGGGCACATGCTCACACATAAGCAAACGAAGCTGTCAGCTGTACTGCAGCTGCATCTACTCACATTGTCAGAAAACAGAAGAACAATATCAGAGGATTTTCAGTGTCTAGTCCCCCCCACCACTACCATCAACATGACAAACTCATTCCAGGACTGTCATGGATTGTCTGTCTCCTCTGTCATCTGAGTGTGTTTGCAACATTGTGACTGTCTCTATGAATTTTTCATGCCACTTGGTGTGAAGGAGAAATGTACGAGAAGATATTTCCATTAGACCTCTCAGTGTGAACATGTTTGTAGATGTTCAAATTTCCTGTCTGTAGGTCATGTGTTTGTTTCTTTGTGTGTGTGTGTGTGTGTGTGTGTGTGTGTGTGTGTGTGTGTGTGTGTGTGTGTGTGTGTGTGTGTGTGTGTGTGTGTGTGTGTGTGTGTGTGTGTGTGTGTGTGTGTGTGTGTGTGTGTGTGTGTGAGTGTGTATGTGTGTGTGTTGGGTTCAGAGCAGTTTGTCTCTCAGTGTGTGAGAACCAGCAGCCGGCTCCAGGGGTTTTGAACCACAGGGGTTTTTGTAATGGATGTCCCTCATGCCTCACAACACAGTTTATATAGATCCTCCGGGAGAGCTTGTGTGTGTGTGTGTGTGTGTGTGTGTGTGTGTGTGTGTGTGTGTGTGTGTGTGTGTGTGTGTGTGTGTGTGTGTGTGTGTGTGTGTGTGTGTGTGTGTGTGTTTGTGTTTGTGTTTGTGTAAACCCGCTGTCTTGTCAGCCTCTACTGTCACGGCGGGGCACCCACACACCAAGGGGTGAGCAAACAACACACATCAGTTACACAAACGGGGGAAAACACACACAATGTGCAGCAGTTTGTTTCTGAGCTGGTCTGCAGGACATCAGCACACGCTCACAGGCTGGACCTCCTGCTGGGAAGCCACCAGCGATAGCTGACTGGTTATAGAGTGATACACAAGCTGGACTAATAACTCAAACTTACAACTGAACCTAAAAACTTCACCACTACCAACTCAAAGACAATGAGAGTTCTGAGGAAGACTAATTCTATCCTCTACACAGATCACTTTAGAGAATTTAAATGCAGCATTTCTCTCTTTGAGTCAAACTGAACAATTGCGGATTAAAAAAAGAAAAAGAAACAACTTCCCAGATGGTGTTCAGGGCGTTACATCTCAAATCCAGATTCTTTCGCTTTCCATACAGATGTCATCTATCCCTGAGCATGTGCCAGTTGACTTGCATGGATAATCTAAGTGGAACAGTCGGTATTTAATCCTGTGCCAAGCCATTTTAAAAAGTTGTGAGGTTGCTGTGAGATCCCACACTCTTGCTGGTGTTTAATTAGCTTTTTTTCCAGCACAACAGTTCTGGGAGCAAAACTATTATAAAAAGTTAAACTTCTGTTGCCAGCATTTTTTTTCAGCACTTTGCAAGTGACTTCATCACAGACTGAGGAAGTTACCACGTTTCCAATAAAATAAATAAAAATGATGAAGTTAAGAAACATTCACACAGCTTTTGTGCACCATGCTTTCTTCACTAAATGTCTTCAGTTATTTTGCTCTTATCAGGCTGCCTTAAGCTATTTATTGTTTTCATGTACATCCTTTATGGGATCGATATATAGACAGAAATATCATGTTTATGAAAGTCAAAAACACATGATACAAAATCTTTATATGTTCAGGTCAGACTAACACTTAACAGTTAAAGTATCTAAAACCTCAAATATGAATAGAACCATGACTTTTTTTTACATCAACCCTAAAATAATGCTCTTTAATGTAGTAGTATTGTTGCTCGGGGTGTTGAAACTCTGATTGATATAAACATACAGTATATATAACCAATTTGATATAAATCAGCATGACAACTAATCATAATCACAGACACCATGTTTGAGATACATTTATTTAATTGTTTCCATGTTCCATCTATTTGAATGGAGGAGGCTGGGTTTATGACCTGTGCTGCAGCCAGTCAGCAGGGGGAGCTCTAAATCATTTGGCTTCACAGTCAGTGAACACATAGGGTGTTTAGTTATACAGTCCATGTGCCTATAAATGCAACAGACCCCCAAGACACATCCCAGGAAGTGACAACATCATGGCAAAAAAAGACTGATACTAGCTAGCATACTAAAAGTTTTCAAGAAAAGATTTAAGTGCCTCAAGGGCAACGCACTTCAATCGTTTTACAATATCGGGTTGGACATCACTCTTTCAGTACAGGTAGATAAATCCTAAATTAAGTAATAGAGAACTTTTTTCAAAATACAAATTTCATCTAGTGTGACTTAACTCAACAGCCCCATGTGTCTAATTCCTCATTCATCCTCTGCATCAGTCTCCTGTGGCTCAGATGCTAATGACTGTTGTTTCATTGATTAAAATAAAATCTGTGTTTGCAGCTCTCAAATGATAACTCATTTGTTTTGAAAATACTGCCATGTAAACATGCTGGAGAGTAGCTTTAACTGCATGTAGCTCTAGCTGAGCTTCGCACAGAGACTGAATCACGGCTAAACAACTAGCACAGCTCTGTCAGAGGTCGAGCTCAGAAGGTTTAATGTACTGTATGATTTATGTGTTTGTTTAAGGGGCTTCAAAATATAAAGTGAGACCTTGTGGTGTTGGCTTGGCACATTTATTGCTCACAGCAACAACAAGTCCTCTCCTCATTAAGAGGCTTGCTTCATACACTTTTGTGTAGAACTCTGACAAAAACTTAGCCGGCTCCTGGAGGTTGTGGCCATTAGCTTGCGAGATATAGTGACACAAAATGTTAGAGAAGCTTTGTCAGAGCAGCTGAAGGATGTATATTTATTTTTGCTATCTGCTTCATGCCACCTCTTTTCTTTTTTCTGGTCTACCAATCAATTTCGTAAACATTACCCAACAATGGTTAAATAACAGTTGCAAGGAAAACTTTATTTAACAGGCAGAAACCTCAAACAGAACCAGACTCCTGCTGAATAGCTGTCTGCTGCGACGGTGTTGGGCTAAACTGGGCTAAGTATGTCACAGAAATAATGTAGTGAACACAAACAGAGCTATCAGATGACTCTCCAGGAGCTGTGTGCTATATAATTAATGAAATCTTCATATGTGTTGAGGATTCAAGTTCTCACAGACCTGCTGAATTATTCCACAGAAGCAGTCATGAATCTCTGCACTCAACTCTACTGTGAATATATATGCTGCCTGTCTTTGCTTTACTCTTGAATTTATGCTTGTATGTGACGAAAAGAGAGAGACCATGTTCTTTTGAGAATATTCACAGATCTATATATTCATAACTGTATCTCTGAGCACAGAACGCACCATGTGTCTGCTGGAGTCAATAGGATTTAATTAAATATGTATCACACAGACACAGCCTTTGATGTTTCCCAGCTATAATGCGTTCTGTTTCATTGCTCAGCTGATCTGTTAGCAAGGACCAGTAATGTTTCTCATCTGTGTCCACAGAGACATGCTGCAAACTACAATGAAACCTGGTGCTCTTAACAGTAGTGGGTGAGGAATAGTTAATGTGTGTGACTATATGCATGGGTAGTCATCCTTACATTAGTCGTGGCATGTTGGAGTACTGTGGGAGAGCCTAAGATGTACAATATACTTCAACAATTCCTCTGTTGGTTAGTGATTACTATTCAACTTTCATCTCTAAAAAGAGACTAAATTGAATGCTTAATTTGGTTTGTGCTCATTAGGAACTGAAGCCTAATGGGACCTCTGGCTAATTTGGGAGATGTGAAGCTGCCAGCCCCAGCCATTTACACAACGCCTGCATCGATTTGGTATTAAAGCCTTGAAGTCATAATGGCATTCGACTGTGAGAAGTACAGCAATATTGAAATGGATTGAAGAGGGAGATCAAAATGTGGTCCTCGAGGAGAGAATGTAGGGTTCAATTTCATATTCTTGTTTGAGACTTCACACAATCTCGATAGAAAGCTAATGAGCATTTCAAATTGGACATATTGTCTTACTTATTGATTGTATTGATGCAATTAGTGAGGTCAGATGGTTTATTTATAAAGCTCTTTAGACAATAAGGAATCCCCAACAACAACAACACATGCATGCTTTCCTAGATTAGGCCAATAAACAGCAATTCAATGTGTATGATGCATATTTGCAACAGAATAACACTAGAAACATTTGTTGGCTCATTGGTTTTTGTTTTGGTTTCTTTACATTTGAGGCAAAGATAAGCAGTTACGATTTAAAACATATTGATTCATGCAAAAACTGATGTAGAATCAAACTCTTTCAAAAAAATTGTACTTTGTTTGCTCAACTTTTACATTCATGACTTAATAACAAAGATCTGAAGCAGACATCAAGCATTGGTCACATGAATATGTAGTATTTGCCAGCATGTGAATGAGAACAAATGGTTAGACTGTGATGGAGGGCGGAGCAGAGAGACACTCAAATCCGGAAAGGAGTGTGACTTCAGCTGCAAACAAACAAAATCTGGCACCTTCCTGCACATTTGCGCAAAGGTGTGGAAGTATACATATTCAGTAGATGTTATATATTATATAAGTCATTATTTTACGCAACCACTGTCTCGTGGCAGCTTTGGGTTGAAAGTATGTTTACAGAGAAGATAGATGGGCTACAGAGAAGCTTTGGTGCTTTTTGATACCACTGAAGGTAAAAATAAGGGAAATTGTTTTCTCGGCTTCAAGCCCAGTGCAAGTGATTTTACCAATTTTGGCGATCAAATGTGTATGATTCCTCACTTTCTTCCTTACTTTTACATTTGCACCTGCCTTCATCTTAAAATTTCCATTCCATCCTTCTCTGTACTCCAACTGCTGCAAAAATAATTTCCCTGAGGACAAATCAGTTGTGAATGTTGAATGAGGATCAAAACAATTGCTAGTTGCAACCATTTTAAGGAGAACCTTCCTGTTTCTGATGTAAGATGGAAATAACTGTAATCCTGCTTTAAGACACAGAATTTTCTTTGACAAAAAAATGATTTATAGAAAAAAAAAACAGTCCTGCTTTGACTTGTAGTCTTGCTTCCTGAAACGTTACCTTACCTTACCTTACCTTAATTTTGTTTTGAGGACTCTCAGGCAATGTCTTGTGATCTGCAGAAAAATAGAGTTTTTTGCATTCCTGTCCTGACTCCCCCTTTCCTCCTATTACCCCCCCACATGCTCTCATCTTCTCTCTGCCTCTCCTTTGGTCACGGCTTTCAGCGCAGCTCACCACCACATCCACATGAATTCCTCACTTCCTCTTTGAAGGGAGAGGAACCACAAACGGCAACACAAACCGTAACTCTGAGCTGTAATCGCTGCTCCAATTTCACTTGAGGATGGTATGGACTCGCATAGAGAGGACACATTTCCTTCCATTTCTCATCTGCTTACCTCACATGTACCTCTCCACCTGTCTCTCATCATGTCCCCTGCCATCTACAGCCCCTTCAATCTTTCACCCAGCCTGTCTGTCTACGTGTTCTTGTGCAGTACTTGTTGGTGTGTGAGTGTGTTTGTCACAGGGCTTCCCTGATGACCTTGTACACTGCGGCAGGGGGGTGATTAAGGATCAGGGCCAAAGACCATTTCCTTTTCCATGGGAAGATGAATGACCCTGTTTGAAAGTGGCTGCCTATGGCCTCAGGGCAATTAGAGTTTGCTGTGAGCCAGCAACCCTCACTGCTCTGTGTACAAAGGCAGGTCCTTGAGAAAAAGAGAAATACTCGGCACATAACCCATTCTGCTGAAACCAACACAGCACGCTGATGGTGAACAAATTAAATGATTTTTTTTACCTTCCCAGCTGTTTTCCCTGCTGCTCCCCTCACCCACCCTTATTCCATACCTTTATAAAAAAAACTGAAAAAAATTGTGCTGACTGCAGGAGGCGGCTAAGAGAGGCCCACCAAGGGTGCTCATTTTGAAATATCAATATTTGATCTAGGAAATCATTTAGCGTGTGGCCTTGGCCTTACAAGTTGATTCTGGAGCTCATTTCATTGTAATTTATCCTCAACGCTAAAGGAGAAGGTTGACGGAGGGGCTTCCAGGCTTTTTGCCCTAACAGTGTTTGCTTTATTGTTTGCAGCAATACTTTTATTAATTAAGATTGAACTCTTGGGCTTTACTAGAAACACAACCAAGTGTTCTTTTGACTCTACCTCTGTGCTGCCTCCCTTCTGCACCTCTTTTCTTTTTTTCAAATAAAACATCTTATCTGTCACAGAGCGGAGAGTATGAGCAAAAAGAGTTGTGGCAGCCTATTGATAGGGATATGGCCTAGCACCATTGATTCCCCTTGTAATACAAGCCTCTTCCTTGTCGGCCTGTCAAAGCCCAGATCGGACATGATAACACGCACATCAGACAGCCGTCAATATAAAGGCGAAGCTTCCGCTGTGGAGATGACTATCTTATTTTGGTACGAGGGCTGGTGGAGTGGAGGGATGGGAATTAGTGCAATAGAAAGAAAGGGGAGATGGGAGTGGGAAGTAGCCTGACCTCTGA